>NW_021144518.1:0-38718 GCF_004193775.1 Glycine soja
CCTAGATCTCACTCAGTGATTTAGAGTGCCCGCTCTGATACCAATTGAAATTCTGATACTGGGGACAGATGTCGTACAAGATGTCACGACATCACGCTTCAGAACATGCAGATTGTATATGACCGTATGAACAGATTAAACAAGTAAATAACACAAGTGAATTGTTAACCCAGTTCGGTGCAACGTCACCTACATCTGGGGGCTACCAAGCCAGGGAGGAAATCCACTAAAATAGTATTAGTTCGAAGATCTAACAGCCACTGTATACAACCTTCTCACCTAACCACTACCTGTGCAACTTCTACCTAAGAGCCACTCTTAGATAAGAGAACCCCTCTCACTCCCTCTCAATCACTCACCGTGTTTACAAACAAATCAAAGATACACCAGAGATTGCTCTCTAAACAATAGAGATCAACTCTACACACTCAGGTCCAACACTTGATGTTAGGGTAGCATCAAGGTGGCTCACAAAACACTCAAGTCCCAAAATTCACAAAATAACTCTTCATCTCGGACTTGGTAGAAAACTCGTGCAGCCTTCATTGTTTATATAGCAGTGTGCGTATCTGGGCTGCAACAACTTGCGTTGGATAAGATCTATCATTCTCCTGAAAAATCTGCACTTAAAGATCTAAAAGATAAAGTTTGATCTTTTAGTTTTTATCTTTAATCTTTAATCCCTGAACGAACTATTCAAGTTTGTAATTCGAACTTTAATTATCTTTAATTCGTTCCTAAAGATAGATCGCCAAATCTGTTGCTAACTGCACATTAATCTGTTAAAGATATAACAGATTTATGTGTCCAGTATTTTCGGGCAGGATGTCCTGGACATCGTATCCGACATCGTGGATCCTGCAGCTTCAATTCTTCATTTGACATTTTATCTTGCCTTGTGCATTGTGCAGCCCAATCTGATTCCTTGACATAACGTTGGACATCATGTGCAGCAACTCCAGCTTTCCTTCATTGTCTAAGTGCTTATGTTTTAACAAAATTTTAGCCCAATCTTTTAAAACTCAGTAAAGCTAAGCACTAACAGAACCCTCACCATTAACACTAGATGAAGAATGAAGACTCATGTTGGTTCCTAAGTTATGGTTCTTTCTTGTTGGGGGTTTGAAAACAAAAGGTAAAATAAACTATGGTTGAAACTAGCCAAAATAAACACTAAAAGAGGTGTGAAAGATAAGGTAAAAACTAATTGGTAAAAGGCAAGCTATATGGCAAGAATTAAATAAGCAAGAAATTAAAGTGCAAGAAATTGAAACTAGGCAGATCCTAAGAGTGTTTGGATGAACTCATTTAAGGTTCCCAACAAAACACTCACTATCCTAAGGGAAAATTGCCTAAAATTATTACACACAAATGGAAGTAGGGTGACCTATTGGAGGCTCCCAACTTACTTCCAATGAAAGGCCTTTTTGTTACAAAATTTGAAAGCAAAACAAATTGCCAATTACAAAATTACAAAAAAAAAAAGTCCTCAATTGTGGTGGCTATTCTCTCTTTAGTGTTTCACTCAATTTGAAGTGCTTCTTAGTCCAATAGCTCTTAAGGTGGTTGGCCCCTTTCTTCTTGACTCAATTTCTTCAAGATATGGCACCAATCCTCCTTTCCAATTCCCTATATGGCAACTCACAAACAAGGAAACAAAGAGACAAGCAATAACCAAAGACCAAAAAAAATGAAATGAAAGCTAAACCAATAGAGTTTTAACAAGACAAATTTTCAAGGATTATTCAACAATTAAAGCAATGAAAAGCACAAAAAAGCAAGCTAGGACTCAAAGAGAAACCTAGAACGGCTCTAGAGTAGAGTAGAAAAACTAAAAAAAAAAGACTCAAGAAACCTCTAGTTTTGGCACTTGTTTTCACAATAATTTTCAATTTAAATTTCAGAACTAGAATTGGTATAAAATAGGCACCAATTATAGAACAAATTTTTGAGCCAAAACAACAAGCACACTTCCCTTTCACTTTTTTTTTCCTGGACACTGATTTTTCTGCCAACTTGTGTGATTTTTATTATTTTTTCCTTTAATCCAAATCGCTTGGTTCCTTTTTTATAATTTTTTTCCAGATGTCTAGAAAAGTCAGTAAAAATTTCAGCTGAAAAATCGTAGTGACCAATTCCCAGTAATTTATACAATTTTGTATGTTCAAGCTGCCAGCACCAGCGATTTCAACCTAGAAATCAAGAGTAGTGTTTATGTTGCTTAAGGCTTGGATAGTTACAATTTGTGTTTTCTTATGCTCAATTATCTTGAATAACACAATTCAAGAGAGCTTAAGACTTATTTGATTTACAAATCCAGCCACAACTCAGCACCACATCTCAACTTCATCATAGGCATCATGTAGGAAACTTAGAAAACAAAAAAGAAAGTTCAAGAACAAGACTACTTCTAGAATTGATTTAGAACATGTTATGAACTAAATAACATGCATGAATTAGACTCAAAATTCAAAAAGATAGGCTAAGAATGACAAGAATACATGAACAAATCTATCTAGAATTCAATCAACAAAATAAAAATTCAACACAAACTTAGAACATAATGTGACAATTACTATGACTAAACATGACTCTAAGACAACATGGATTAAGTGATTTACACTTAGATTTTTGTGTTTTTTTTCTAATCAATATTTTGGAAGAAAATTTAGATCTAAGGTTCAGCACAAGAATATTATGAATGAAAACTGATAGAACCTAAAATCAACACAAAAACAAGATTCAAGAGTAGATCTACAAAATTTGAACCATGGAAATGCAAGAACAAGTGTAGATCTAAGATTTAATCGGTTTATTTTTTTTTGAATCTACTCTAAACAGCACCAAACCACAAGACAATGGAGGATATACATGGAGAATAAGATGAAGAACAAGGAATTAAAGAGAATTCACCGAACAAAAAGATAGAGGAAGCGAAAGAACATCACCTAGATGAAGATGCTCTTGATACCACATGATGCAAGCTCCATTGGAGCTTGAAGGCCTAGGATCTTCTTCATCAATGGATTCCTTTGCTTCTTGGAAGATGAATGGCAGAGGAATGGAGAAGGAAGAGGGAGAGGAGACGCCACTTCAAGGAGAAGATGAGTCTAGAAGAGGCTCACCACCATAGGAGGCCATGGATAAGAGCTTGGAGGAAGAAGGAGATGAATGAAGGGAGAGGAAGAGAAGAGCACGAAATTTTGTGCTCTAAATGAGCTTTGAAATCAGAATTTTAATATTCAAATGATCAAATTTGAAAAAAATGCACACACATGACCTCTATTTATAGCCTAAGTGTCACACAAAAATGGAGGGAAATTCAAATTTCACTTGAATTTGAAATTGAATTTGTGGAGCTAAACTTTGGAGCCAAAATTTCACTAATTATGATTAGTGAATTTTAGTTATGGTTCAGCCCACTAATCCAAGATCAATTCCAAGATTCTCCACTAAGTGTGTTTAGGTGTCATGAGGCATGAAAAGTATGAAGGACATGCACAAAGTGTGACTATATGATGTGGCAATGGGGTGTAGTAAGCAAATGCTCACCTCCCCCTCTAAAATTTAATTGGATTGGGATTCTACCAATTCAATTAAATTTATTTCCAACCACACACATCAAATATCCACTTAGTGTATGTGAAATTACAAAACTACCCCTAATACAAAAACTAGTCTAGGTGCCCGAAAATACAAGGGCTGAAAAGTCATATATTTCTAGGGTATCCTACCTACATTATGGAGCCCTAAATACAAGACCCAAAAATAATGAAACCTTAATCTAATATTTAAAAAGATAAGTGGGCTCGTACTTAGTCCATGGGCCTGAAATCTACCCTAAGGCTCATAAGAACCCTAGGGCCTTCTCTTGCATCTCTGGCCCAATCTACTTGGAGTTTTCTATCCAATGCCCTTGCGGGGTCGGATTGCATCAAAGACCCACATAAGCATCTGAAGGAATTCCATATTGTCTGCTCCACCATGAAACCCCCAGATGTGCAGGAGGATCACATATTTCTGAAGGCTTTTCCTCATTCTTTAGAGGGAGTAGCAAAGGACTTGCTATATTACCTCGCTCCATGGTCTATCACGAGCTGGGATGACCTCAAGAGAGTATTCTTAGAAAGAAATTTCCTTGCTTCCAGGACCACGACCATCAGAAAGGATATTTCAGGCATTAGACAACTCAATGGAGAGAGCTTATATGAATACTGGGAGAGATTTAAGAAACTATGTGCCAGTTGCCCTCACCACCATATTTCAGAGCAGCTTCTCCTCCATTATTTTTATGAAGGACTCAATAACATGGAGAGAAGTATGATAGATGCTGCCAGTGGTGGAGCCCTTGGAGACATGACCCCTGCTGAAGCCAGAAATTTAATTGAGAAGATGATGCAATCCTACCCCCCAAGGGTATTGGATAGAAGACTCCAAGAGGCTCGGGCTAGAGCTACTAAAGAAGGCCTTAGGGTTCTCATGAACCTTAGGGTAGATTTTTGAGCCCATGGGTCAAGGTTGGATCCACTCTTCTTTGTAAATATTAGAATAGGTTTTTCCTTCTTTTGGGCCTTGTATTTTGGCCATTCTATTAGTATAGGGTTTTAGCCTTGTATTTCAGGGCATTTTGAGTAGTCTTTGTAGTAGGAACTTTTTCTGTATTTTCAAGTATTTTGTCAAGGAGGTGAGCTTAGTTTTTAGATGGGTGTGTGTAGCTAAGCTCTAGCTTCTCAAGGAAGTTTTGTTAAGAAAGCTTCTCAAGGAAGCTACCTAGTCTATAAATAGAAGCATGTGTAACACTTGTTGTAACTTTGATGAATGAGAGTCTTGTGAGACACAACTCAAAGTTCAACTTCTCTCCCTTTTTCTTCCTTCAATTTCGTGCTCCTCCCTCTCTCTTTCTCTCCCTCTTTCTTTTCCTCCATTGAAGCATCCTCTCCAAGCTTCTTATCCAAGGCTCATCTTGGTGGTGAAGCTCCTTCTTCCATGGCTTATTCCCTAGTGGATGGCGCCTCCTCTCACCTCTTCTGCTTTGTCTTCCACTGCATCTCCATGGTGGAAAATCACCATTAAAGGACCCCATTGAAGCTCAAAGATCCAGCCTCCATAGAAGCCCCACAAGCAAGCTTCCATCAAGTGGTAATCAGAGCACAAGAGCTTCAAGTAGGTGCTCCTTAAACGTCCATTAATTTTTTGATTTACCTTATCTTCCATTGTTGTTTCTTCATTTTTTTCTCCATGTATCTCCTCACATGTCTTGTGCTAAATGTTGTTAACATGATTCTTTAGAGTTTTCACCGATTAAACTTGCTATAGAAGCTAGATTTTATTTTCTATGGTTCAAATTTCTTGTTCTTGTTCTTGAACCATGAATTGTGTTGAGTTTCGGTTCCTTTGATTTTTGTCTTGTTATTTTTGTGGCTGAAACCTAAACCATAAAATTCTTACAAAAATATTAAAGTAGAAAAAAACCTCAAAAATCTAGAGTGACTTGTTCACCTATTGTAGTTTTTTCATAGAAGTCATGTCTAGTCATGAAACTTGTCACATAAGATTTCTTATGTTGTGATGAATTTTTTTTTCTTGTTTCTTTGTCTAACTCATTTGTTCATGAGTGTATGAAATTAATTTAGCCTATTATTTGATTTGAGTCAAATCTTTGATGTTAATTATTCCTTAACATGTTCATGCAAAATTCTTGGAGAGTCTTTGATTGTGAACCTTTTCTTGAACTTTTAGGTTTCCTTATGATTGTGTCTATTGTGAATTTGAGTTTTGGTGATTGAATTGCTGGCTGAAATGTTGATCCTAAGTGAATATTGAACTCCTAAAACTGTGGTAAACAATCCTAGTGAGTTCAACATACATAGGAAGGTTGAAAGTAAGCCCAAGGCAATCAATATACCATGCTTAAAAAACAAAATCGCTGGTGCTGGCAACTTGGACATTCAAAATTGTAAAAAAATTACTAAGAATTGGTTACTTTGAATTTTGAGCTGAAATTTTTACTGAATTTGCTAGAAATCTGTTAAAAAGTTACAAAAAAAGAACCAATTGATTTGGATAAAAGGAAAAAATACTAAAAATCACACAAGTTGGCAGAAAAATCAGTATGTAGGAAAAAAAGTGAAAGGGAAGTGTGCTTGTTGTTTTGGCTCAAAATTTATTCTATAAATGGTGCCTATGTTATACCAATCTTAGTTCCGAAATTTCAATTGAAAATTACTGTGAAAGCAAGTGCCAAAGCTAGAGGTTTGTTGAGTCTGTTTTTTTTTTTTTATAGTTTTTTTACTCTACTCTAGAGCCATTCTAAGTTTCTCTTTGAGTCCTAGCTTGCTTCTATGTCCTTTTCATTGCTTTAATTGTTGAATAATCCTTGGAAAATTGTCTTGTTAAAACTCCATTGGTTTAGCTTTCATTTCATTTTTTTTTTGTCTTTGGTTATTGCTTGTCTCTTTGTTTCCTTGTTTGTGGGTTTCCATATAGGGAATTGGAAGGAGGATTGGTGCCATCCCTTGAAGAATTTGAGTCCAGAAGAAAGGGGCCAACCACCTTAAGAGCTATTGGACTAAGAAGCACTCCAAATTGAGTGAATCACCAAAGAGAGAACAACCACCAAAATTGAGGACCATTTTGTAATTTTGTAATTTGCAATTTACTTACCTTCATTGCTTTCAAGTTTTGTAACAAAAAGGCCTTTCATTGGAAGTCTGTTGGGAGCCTCCAATAGGTTACCAAACTTCCATTTGTGTGTAATAATTTTAGGCAATTTTTCCTTAGGATAGTGAGTGTTTTGTTGGGAACCTTGAATGTGGTCATCCAAACACTCTTAGGATTCACCTAGTTTACTTTTCTTGCTTACTTTCATAGCTTATTTCCTTTACCTTCCATTGTCAAACAACCTAGATAGCTTGCATTTTACCAATTAGTTTTTTCCCTTATCTTTCACACCTCTTTTAGTGTTTGTTTTGGCTAGTTTCAACCATAGTTTCTTTTACCTTTTGTTTTCAAACCTCCAACAAGAAAGAACCACAACTTAGGAACCAACATGAGTCATCAGTCATCTAGTGTTAATGGCGAGGGTACTAGTCATAAAGACCCTTTATATAGAATCTTAGATGAGTTGAGTTCCCTCTAGTTATGGAAAGAAAAACAAGATAGAAAAGAAAAAGGAAAAAAAGAGTGGAAGAAATAAGTAAAGATGAAAGAAAGAAAATAAGAGAGGAAGAAAGAAGAAAAATAATGAAAGAAATGAATAGAGAAAAACATGCCTCCTATAGTAGTCATAACTCTTGCAAGAGCCTAAGTGAAGAACTTCGTGACTATTATGAAGGAAGGAATAGGTCACATCTTAGACCTCACTCCCATAGAAGAGAAATGGAAAGAAAGCCTCAAGAGGATAACATTAACCTCTCATACTTCTATGGGAAGGACAATGTAGAGGCTAACTGAGTTTGGGAAATAAAGGTAGAGCAACAACTTAAAAATAAGTCTACATCAAAATCTTATGGCTCTCACTCTTATCCAAAGAAAGACCAAGGTCAAGGCATCTTAGGGGTGACACCTTCTAAGCCAAAAGATGATAAGGGGAAGACAATAGAAAAGCAAGCCCCTAAGGCTAGTATGCAAGAGAAGACTAGCTCTATAAAGTGCTTTAAATGTCTTGGAAGAGGACACATTACTTCTCAATGCCCCACCACAAAAGCCATGATTATGAGGAGCCAAGACATTTATAGTAGCCAAGACGAGGCTACTACGTCACCTTCCTCTAGTGAAAGTGAAGAAGCAAAAGGGGAAGCATCTAGTGAAGAAATCTACCCCCAAGAAGAAGGACAACCTTTAATGGTTAAGAAGGAGTGTAAGGAGGTAAGTGATGTGCCATCATTTTCTTCTATTTTCTAAACCCTTTTTGCACCATTTTAATTATTGATTGGTCTTAATTGTCAATTAATTAGGCAGTTTTATTATTTGGGCTCATTTAGCTAATTTGATGTTTTTAATCTAATTTCAGGAATTAATGAAACATTGGGCTTAATCCGGATTTTGGTTGTGGACTTAAAGAGGGCAAATAAAGCAGCGCTTACCTTAGTTAATTTCTAATTAGGAAATTTCGCAATTTTATGTTGTTCAGTGTTTATTTCGTTTTGGGCCAGAGTATTGTAATAGGGCCCAGTGACTTTGAGTGACTCTTTTTAAATAGCTACCTTGGGATTCGTGCAGGGCATTCTATTCTGCTATGCTATTTTCATTATTCAGAGCTTTGGTTTTAGGTTTTCACGTTTTTCTGTGCCCTTGTTATAGTTTTCGTTCTTAATGCAAATTTCCGTTTTCTGCTTCTAATTACGAGTTCATTCTTGCTTCTTCTTCTACTTTCATTTACGTTTCTGTTCATTTACGTTCTTGTTCATTTACGTTTCTGTTCATTTACGTTCTTGTTCATTTACGTTTCTGCTTCATGTTTCATTTGCGTTTTCTGTTTGAATCCATGGAAGGCTAGATTTTCTGGTGTTGTTTCCTTTTGAGGACGAAGCCCAACTCTCTTTGAGGTTTCGTTTGTAATGTGGTTTCCTGGCAGTTTTCCCTTCACCAGTTATCCCAATTTCGTGAATATTAATCAGTGCACGCTTCGTGTTCGATTAATTGCCTCTAAGCCTTGCGTTCATGCTTAATGGACGAAGGGCTAACTGGTGTATGTGGTGCCTAATCACGTATTGAAAACCCTAAGTTGATTTTCGCTTAGTAAATTGAAATAGGGTTGGATTAAGTGGTTGACTGTTAGGGACGAATTCTCCATAACCCAGGATAAGAGAGTGGCTTCTGAATCAGAGGAAACAACCCGTTTTTAATATTAGTAGTTTCGTATTCCATTTTATTTGTTCTGCTCTTTAATTACCAAACAACCAAACCCCCCCCCCATCGTTACTGTTACTGCAAGTATATTATGAACATTTGGCTTGTCACTGCTCGTTGGGAAACGACCTAGGATCACTTCCTAGTTACTGCATTTTCATGTTTATTTGATTCGGGTACGGCCTCGATCAGTAAGTGTCTCCTCCAAGAGGTTAGTTAAGAAGGAAAGTCATTTTGAAATAAGAACAAATATTAAAGAAACTTCCCCTCTTAGACAACCTCCACATCTTATCCTTTGTAAAAAGACACTTGTTAGCACTGCCACACCTCTTGGGCTTGAGGTTATTCCTCAAGTAAAGGAGTTGTTGGATGAGGGTTTGGTTCGTAAGAACTTAAATCCTTGTGCTTTGTTGGTGCCCAAAATAGGTATTATTAGGCACCAAATCCCTACAATAAGTGATATGATGAATTTGTTGAGTGTTGCAACCCTCTTTTGTAAAATCAGTCATGCACCCAACGTCTTCATGATTCATGTACATAGGGACTCATTAGGTAGGTTTGTTCTTATTTTTGGTTTTAATACAAACTTAGGTGCTCATATGGGACACCTTAGGTTTGTCGTATTTTTTTGTAGGAATAATCAACATAAAAATACATAAAAAGGTATGCTTTATTGCATTACATTCCTTAATTTTTTAAATAATGATCAAGGGGTTCCCACGGTGCCTAAGACAATAAAGGTCATTACTAATTGACTCACTCCACCAAGTATAAGGGAAATCTGGGGCTGCCATGACTTAACAAACTTTTACAAAAGGTTTGTCCCATATTTTTCTATACTTGTAGCACCACTCATTGAGTTGGTGAGGAACCATGTTCCCTCATGGGAAGATGTCCATGAAAGGAGTTTTCAGACCTTACCCTACTCTAACATACCCAACACCACTAATACATATGTTTTTATTCTTTTTACAGGTGTCGAGGGAAGGAGCCCAGAGTATGAAAAACCTCGGGATTTGAGGTCAAATCCTTTCCAAGGTGGAGGGGATGATGCAATCCTACCCCCCAGGGGTATTGGATAGAAGACTCCAAGAGGCTCGGGCTAGAGCTACTAAAGAAGGCCCATGAACCTTAGGGTAGATTTTTGAGCCCATGGGTCAAGGTTGGATCCACTCTTCTTTGTAAATATTAGAATAGGTTTTTCCTTCTTTTGGGCCTTGTATTTTGGCCATTCTATTAGTATAGGGTTTTAGCCTTGTATTTCAGGGCATTTTGAGTAGTCTTTGTAGTAGGAACTTTTTTTGTATTTTCATGTATTTTGTCAAGGAGGTGAGCTTAGTTTTTAGATGGGTGTGTGTAGCTAAGCTCTAGCTTCTCAAGGAAGCTTCTCAAGAAGGTGAGCTTAGTTTTTAGATGGGTGTGTGTAGCTAAGCTCTAGCATCTCAAGGAAGTTTTCTCAAAGAAGCTTCTCAAGGAAGTTTTGTTAAGAAAGCTTCTCAAGGAAGCTACCTAGTCTATAAATAGAAGCATGTGTAACACTTGTTGTAACTTTGATGAATGAGAGTCTTGTGAGACACAACTCAAAGTTCAACTTCTCTCCCTTTTTCTTCCTTCAATTTCGTGCTCCCCCCTCTCTCTTTCTCTCCCTCTTTCTTTTCCTCCATTGAAGCATCCTCTCCAAGCTTCTTATCCAAGGCTCATCTTGGTGGTGAAGCTCCTTCTTCCATGGCTTATTCCCTAGTGGATGGCGCCTCCTCTCACCTCTTCTCCTTTGTCTTCCACTGCATCTCCATGGTGGAAAATCACCATTAAAGGACCCCATTGAAGCTCAAAGATCCAGCCTCCATAGAAGCCCCACAAGCAAGCTTCCATCAGAAGATGGCTTCCAACTCCCAACAATTTAGTACCAGAAGTGATGTTATTGTCATTAGAGGAGTGCAAGAAGTAGCCACGAATTCATCTCCATTAGCCGAGACTAAGAAGCTTGAAGGTAAACTAGATGCCTTGGTTAACCTGGTAACCCAATTGGCCGTGAATCAAAAATTTGCACCTGTCGCCAGACTTTGTGGTTTATGCTCCTCTGTCGACCACCACACAGACCTTTGCCCTTCTGTGCAACAATCTGAAGCAATTGAATAGCCTAAAGCTTATGCTGCAAACATCTACAACAGACCTCCTCAACCTCAGCAGCAAAATCAGCCACAAAAGAACAATTATGACCTCTCCAGCAACAGGTACAATCCCGGGTGGAGGAATCATCCCAACCTTAGATGGTCGAATCCTTCACAACAGTAGCAACAACAACAACCTTATTTTCAGAATGTTGCTGGCCCAAGCAGACCATACGTTCCTCCACCAATTTAGCAACAACAACAGCAATAGCCCCAGAAACAACAAACAATTGAGGCTCCTCCGAAACCTTCCCTTGAAGAACTTGTGAGGCAAATGACTATGCAAAACATGCAGTTTCAACAAGAGACCAGAGCCTCCACTCAGAGCTTAACTAATCAGATGGGACAATTGGCTACACAGTTAAATCAACAATAGTCCCAGAATTATGACAGATTACCTTCTCAATCTATCCAGAATCCCAAAAATGTGAGTGCCATTACATTGAGATCGGGAAAGCAGTGTTAAGAACCTCTACCAGCAAATGAACCTACCCAACCTCACTCTACTCTAGAAAAAGATGATGCCAAAAACAAAAATGTAAAAAGTAAGTTACCTAACAATTTCTATGTAGGTGACTCTAAAGAGAAGCAACATATCCCTCTTCCATTCCCTCCAAGAGCAATTTCCAACAAAAAAATGGAAGAGGCAGAGAAGGAAATCTTGGAAACATTTAGAAAAGTAGAAGTAAACATACCTCTGCTGGATGCAATAAAGCAAATTCCAAGATATGCTAAATTCTTGAAGGAGTTGTGCACTAATAAGCGGAAGCTTAAAGCAAGTGAAAGAATTAGTATGGGCAGAAATGTCTCCGCATTGATTGGTAAATTTGTTCCCCAAATCCCTAAAAAATGTAAATATCCAGGTACATTCAACATACCTTGTATTATAGGGAACAATAAGTTTGACAATGCCATGCTAGATTTAGGAGCTTCTGTTAGTGTTATGCCTCTGTCTATTTTTAATTCTCTATCTCTTGGTCCCTTGCAGTCAACTGATGTGGTAATTCATTTAGCTAATAGAAGTGTTGCATATCCTGCTGGTTTCATAGAGGATGTCTTAGTTAGAGTTGATGAACTGATTTTCCCTGTTGATTTTTATATTTTGAATATGGAGGAGGAATTTTCTAAAGGATCAGTTCCCATCATTCTAGGCAGACCTTTTATGAAAATTGCTAGAACTAAGATAGATGTATAGGCAGGCACACTATCTATGGAGTTTGGTAATATAACTGTTCATTTTAATATTCTTGATGCTATGAAACACCCATCTGAAGATCTTTCTGTATTTTGTGTTGAAATAATTGACCATATTGTTGATGAATACATGACGGATCTTCATTCTAATCTGCATGCTTGTCACTCTTCATGCATTGAATCTGAATTTGTACTTGATCATATGTCTGAATTTGATGCTGAGAGTGAATCTGAATTTGATATTGATTACATGTCTGATGTTTTACCTCTTGAGATTGATTTTATAAAGTTAGATAGAACTAACCATGTTTCAGGAAGTACACATACTTCTGACTTTCTTTATGAGGTACAGGCTGAGAAACCATCTCTTTCTACCACTATCCAGCCGGCCACACCAGAATTGAAGCCTCTACCATCAAATTTAAAATATGCTTACTTGGATGATAGCAAAAGTTTTTCAGTAATTATATTTGTCTCCCTTGCTGATGAGCAAGAGGAGAAGCTGTTATCAGTTCTCAAGAAGCATAAGAAGGCTATAGGCTGGACCCTGGCAGACATTCCTGGTATTAGCCCATCCACATGTATGCATCGGATAAATTTAGAGGATGGGGCTAAACCAGTAAGATAGCCACAGAGAAGACTCAACCCGGTGATTCCTGATGTAGTGAAGAAGGAGGTAACCAAGCTTTTGCAAGCTGGAATCATTTATCCTATCTCCGACAGCCAATGGGTGAGTCCCGTCCAGGTAGTCCCGAAGGAAACCGACCTCACCATGATAAAAAATGAGAAGGAGGAGTTGATTCCTACTCTGGTGCAAAACAGTTGAAGAGTCTGCATTGACTATAGGAGGCTGAACCAGGTTACCAAAAAGGACCATTTTCCACTGCCATTCATTGACCAGATGCTTGAACGCCTGGCAGGTAAATCTCACTACTGTTTCCTTGATGGTTTTTCTGGTTATATGCAAATCACTATTGCTCCTGAGGATTAGGAAAAGACCACATTCACCTGCCCCTTCGACACTTTTGCCTATAGGAGGATGCCTTTCGGCCTATACAATGCCCCTGGTACCTTCCAGCGGTGCATGATTAGTACTTTTAGTGATTTTTTGGAAAATTGTATGGAGGTGTTTATGGATGATTTCACTGTATATGGATCCTCTTTTGATGTTTGTTTGGATAGTCTGGAAAAAGTTTTGAATAGATGCACTGAACCTAACCTTGTTCTAAATTTTGAAAAATGTTATGGTTGAGCAAGGTATAGTTTTAGGCCACATTATTTCCAATAAGGGCATTGAAGTAGATCCTGCAAAAATTTATGTTATTTCACAATTGCCTTACCCCTCTTGCATGCGAGAGGTGCAATCTTTTCTTGGTCATGTAGGATTCTACAAGCGCTTTATAAGAGATTTTAGCAAAGTCGCCCTTCCACTATCCAACTTGTTGAAAAAGGAGGTGGAGTTTGACTTTAATGATAAATGCAAAGAGGCCTTTCATTGCCTCAAAAGAGCACTGACTACCACCCCTATCATTCAGGCACCTGATTGGACAGCCCCATTTGAGCTAATGTGCGATGCATCCAATTACACATTGGGGGTTTTCCTTGCTCAAAAGATCTACTTACTTCAACTTACTTCTTTTCCACCATGACTTAGGGAGTTTTTCTTTTCATATCTCCTCCTTTACTTTTATTACATTTGTCCGATTCTATTTGATGGTTTAATTGCTTTTAATTTTTTAATTGTGCTACATTGAGGACAATGTGTTGTTTAAGTATGGGGGGGAGTGTTCTTTGGTTTTGCTAGTTTTGTTACATTTGTTAATTTTGTTAGTTTTTTTGGGTTTCTAGTTTAATATTTTAGGTCAATTCTGTTTGCATGTACAACTTTGCATATTTTTCTTTGAATTATAGGATATGTTCAAGAAATGGGTAATTGTTCTGAAAATAAAAGTCTCTTGACATTTTGTGATTTGAAATCCTTGTTTTTCCTTTACATGTCATGATAGTTTTGAAAGCTCAATTTGGAAGTGATAAGTTTACCTTTGTGAGAATTTGAGCCATCCATCATCATAATCTTTTGGTGTGTTTTGCCCCATTGATTGCTTGCACAATAGCCTTGGCTTGATTCTTGTTGATGCTTCCCAATTCACATGCATATTTGGAAATGATTTAGGCAATTTTGTTCTTATAAGCCTCTAGCCAAATGGACCTACCTTGAATTAATTCCTTTGATAGCCCTTTTGAGCCTTGTTTCCCTTTCCTTGTTTTGAAGCTCAATACAAGCCTTGAGTGAAAAACCATGATATCAGCTTATCCTTAAGGAATTTTGGAGCTTTGGAATTGTTTTGGGAATAAGTGTGGGGGGGTTTTGTTGGATAACATGTTTTGTTGGCTATGCTTCATGATGTATTTTTGGGCCATACTGATGTACATTGTATATGGGTTAAATGTTGGACATGCTGTTGAATGATATGCGAGTTCTCAAATGCTACTGTTAAAAAAAAATTCAAGTTGAATCAATTCGAAAAAAAAAAGAAAAAGAAAAGCAATAAAGTTGAGTGTATAAGATCTTAAATGGAAAAAGAATGACCAGACTCTTGGCTCTACTCTTTCCGTTTAAAATTTTATCTTTAGCTTTTTGTGTTTTTTCTTAATACGCACTTATTCCCCATTACTCCTCTATTCCTTTGGGATTTAGCTACTTATTCCATATTTTTCCCTACCTTGTCCTTGGCCCCATTACAAACTTAAAAGACCTTTTGATCCTCATGTGCTTGTGTTTATGGGTTGATTGTCAATTTTAGAATCTTGCCAAGTTTATGTGGTGTTGGTTTTCATGGGTGCTTTGAGGGTAAATAGTAGCCTAGACACTTGAGAGATACAGTGTATATCTTGTGAGGCTTTATCACTTTTCATTCTTGAGCTAATTAACTATTTTGCCATGATTGGGTTGCTTGGATGATTTTCACGAATGTCTTGACTCTTTGGATCTCTTCATGTTAGATGTTACCCATTCCTTTCATTCCTTGATGTTCATTGAGAAATATGTAAATGTTTTTGTTTGTCTCTCTTTGATATCCTTGGATTTTGTTCTTTGTTTCATTTTTCCCAGGAGTGCAAAAGGCTAAGTATGGGGGGTTTTGATGAGCCATTATTTTCTCCTATTTCTTAACCCTTTTTGCATTATTTTAATTACTGATTAGTCTTAATTGTCAAATTAATTATGCAGTTTTATCATTTGGGCCTATTGGACTAATTTTGTGTTTTTAATTTAATTTCAGGAGAATTATAAGCAATTGGGCTTGAATCCAGAATTGGGCTTGGACTTGAACAGAGCAGACAATTTGATCAAATCTTATCTTATCTAGATTTTATCTAATCTAGATATTATTTCATCTAGATCTTATCTTATCTTATTTAGATTTTATTTCATCTAGATTTTATTTTATCTTATCTTATCTTGTCTAGATTTTATTTTATTTATGGGCTTGGACTTAAAATAGATTTGTAAGCTTTGGGGCTGAAAACTATATAACAGCACCAAGGTTCTAGTTTAGGCTCTCTCTCCTCTTTCGTTTTTAGTTTTAGGCTATTCTTCTTTTAGACACCTTTTCGTTTTGCAATTCCAGTTTTTACTTTTCGTTTTAGCAATAAAATTTTGTTCTCTGTTGATTAATGGAATGCTAAGTCTCCACCGTTGTTTTCTCTTGAGGATCAAGCACAGTTCTCTTTGAGGTTCTATTATTACTATTAAATTCTGTTCAGTTTTTCCTCTTCACTAATTACTCTGAATTTTTTGCTACTAATTCATGCATGCTTAGTGCTTGATTAATTGTCTCTGTGCTTAATTTACGTTCATGCTTAATGATCGTTTATGATTAATTGGTGTATGTGTTGCTTAATCACATAATAAATGCCTTATGTTAATTTTCGCTTAGTAATTTAATTTTGGGTTGGATTAAGTGGTTGAACTGATAAAGGATAAACTCTCGTAACCTAGGATAAGAGACTTGCTTGTGAATCAAGGGGAAGCACGTGTTTTAATTCTAATATTTTCTAATTTACATCTATTCGCTGTTTAATTTACAAAAGCAAACAACCCCCCCCCCCCCCAATTCGTTACTATTTTCCTACTATCTGTTATGAACATTTGGTTTATCATTGCTCGTTGGGAAATGACCTAGGGTCACTTCCTAGTTACTGCATTTTAATGTTTATTTGATTCGGGTATGGCCTCGATCACAAGGATTTCAACCCTTACACATGGCCTACTCCATAGCAGTTTGAGGCTGTAGTAGCATGGCCCGGGGATTGGCCCGTTTTTTAGGCGCAGGAAGGGCCCGCAGGGACATGGCTGACCTGATAGACTTCCTCCTGTGAGGAGATAGGGCTATACGGCTGGATCACTAAACTTTTGATTTGTCTTCTTTCGACTTTATTGCTTTTGGCTTATTTTGTTATTTCCATTATGATTTGACATTATTGCTTTTGGCTTATTTTGTTATTTCTGTTGTGATTTGACATTATCTGCTTCTAGTTATTCTTTCTGTTAATGTGTGTACACCTTGTCGCAACCTACCCTTCAACAGGAGGGCGGCGCGAGGCTCACGGTGCATTTTCCAAGGAAGGAAAACGCGCGAAATCACCATGAACGTTTATTCAAGGAAAAACAAAAAAGCGGCCTACGAATTTCTGAAGAAGCAAGCTTCATGATGATGAATCAAGTTGATTCAAGTAGTTTTGATGATGACAAAAAGCCCAAAGAATGATTTCAAGATTGAGTCAACAATTCAAGAATCAAGAGAAGTTTGATTTCAAGATTCAAGAAAAGATGAATTCAAGTTCCAAGAGAAAAAATCAAGAAGACTTCACAAGGAAAGTATTGAAAAGATTTTTCAAAAAACAAACATAGCACAATTTTGTTTTTCAAAAGAGTTTTCTCAAAATTTTCCAAGTTACCAGAGTTTTTACTCTCTGGTAATCGATTACCAGTTTCCTATAATCGATTACCAGTGGCAAAGTTTGATTTCAAAATGTTTTCAACAGAATTTGCAACGTTCCAATTGATTTCAAAATGGTGTGATCGATTACAAGATATTGGTAATCGATTACCGGTGCATCTGAACGTTGGAATTCAAATTCAATTGTGAAGAGTCACATCCTTTCATAAAAAGCTTTGTGTAATCGATTACAAGGATTTGGTAATCGATTACCAGTGACAAGTTTTGAACAAAAATCAAAAGATGTAACTCTTCCAATGGTTTTCAGGTTTTTCTAAAGGTTATAACTCTTCCAATGGTTTTCTTGACCAGACTTGAAGAGTCTATAAAAGCAAGACCTTGATTTGCATTTGAAAAACACTTACAACCCTTACAAACAACTTTTCCACACATTCTTTTACAACCTTTGAATCTCTTTGAAAATCTTCTTGAACTTCTTCTTCATCTTCTTCTTCCTTTGCAAAAGCTTTTTAAAGTTTTCTGGTTTTCCCAACCTTGAAAATAGAAGTGTGCTATATCTTTTATTCTCTTCTCCCTTTGCCAAAAAGAATTCACCAAGGACTAACCGCCTGAATTCTTTTTGTGTCTCTTTTCTCCCTTTTCCAAAAGAACGAAGGACTAACCGCCTGAATTCTTTTGTGTCTCTCTTCTCCCTTGTCAAAGAATTCAAAACGACACAGTCTGAGAAATTTTTTGAATCTTCCCTTTCCCTTAAACAAAATATTTCAAAGGACTAACCGCTTGAGATATCTTTTGTTTCCCCTTCACAAAGTTTCAAAGGACTAACCGCCTGAGAACTTTGTCTTAACACATTGGAGGGCACATCCTTTGTGGTACAAGTAGAGGGTACATCTACTTGGGTTGTTGTGATTGAGAACAAGAGAGGGTACATTTCTTGTGGATCAGTTCAAGTGGAGGGTACATCCACTTGGTTGTTACAAAGAGAACAAGGTAGGGTACATCCCTTGTGGATCTTTGCTTGTAAAGGATTTTACAAGGTTAAAAAGAAATCTCAAGGACCGCAGGTCGCTTGGGGACTGGATGTAGGCACGGGTTGTTGCTGAACCAGTATAAAACTCTTGTGTTTGTTTTTTTTCTTCCCTACACTTTTAATTTCCGCTGTGCACTTTAATTATCGCTTTTGCTTTTGGTTAAGTTTCTATTTCTGTTCTTTACTTTCTTAACTTAGTAGTAAAAGCCTAATTGATTATAGTAACATTAAGAAGGATATATTTTTAATTAGTCAAGGTACATTAATAATTAATTCAACCCCCCTTCTTAATTATTCCGAGGCCACTTGATCCAACAATTTTAAGGGTAAAAGATTCGGGAGTTTTTTTTACGCACGGGGAAGGTATTAGCACCCCACGCGTCCGCCACAAGGGATGACAGCCTTTAATAAAATGCGCAAAACTATGACTTCAATTTTATTTTATTTTCCCTTTTTTATGTTTTTACCTTTTTGGGGTCGACAAAAGTGGGGGCTTTTGCTCCTACGTATCCTCAATTGCGATAAGGAACTCAAACCTACGTAGTTCTTTGAAAAGCAAGAAAGTTATGCGGGGTGTTGATTTTAGATTTTTAAACGGTTCGTTTTAACCGATAAAAGTAAAAAAAAAAGGATCGTTAAGGCATTGGACCTTGAAACGGTTTCAAATGAGCGCAACACTGTTGCGGCTGAGCACGAGGAAGAATCTGGAAGAAGGATGAGTTGTGCATGTTCACTGAGCGAGGTGTCATCCCACTAAGCGCACCACTTGAGTCCATCTACTGAGCGAGAAGACGCGCGCTAAGTCAAAATTCACTAATGCACGCTTAGCGGTCCAGATTCACGCTAAGCGGACAAGCACCAACAAGGCCACCTATTTAAGTCTGAAATCAGAAATGGAGGGGGAGTTTGGGCAATTCTCGAAGCTTTTGCATGTTTAGAGATTTTTAGAGAGAGAAAGGTCCAAGTTTCAGAGATTTTTGAGAACTTTTTCTATTCGAAGACTGGCAAAGAACTGAGCATGAAGAGGAAGCCATCCTGAGACCATGAGATGAGTCTGTGAGTGATTGTGAGGTTCTAGAGGTGGAGGAGACATCCCCACTACTTGTATTTCTTCAATCCTTCATTTTTCTCTTCTCTTTGTTGTAAAGGAAGATTCCCAGATATGGAGAGTGATGTATCATTATTTTCTCCTGTTTCTTACCCCTTTCTGTCACCATTTTAATTACTGATTAGCCTTAATTGTCAAATTAATTATGCAGTTTTATCATTTGGGCCTACTTGACTAATTTCGTGTTTTAATTTAATTTCAGGAGAATTATAAGCAATTGGGCTTGGATCCGGAATTGGGTTGACCCGGCTTGGACTTGAAGAGAGCAGACAATTTTATTTTTCGTCCAGTTTTATTTTATTTCGTTTTTGGGCTGTATTTTTGTAATTGGGCCACCAGACCTTATTGGGCCCGATAATCAGATTTGTAAGCTTTGGGGCCTAGTGACCTTTAATGAGCTCAACTGCTAGGGTTTTAGGAGGGTTCGATTACTGTTCACGGGGAGAGATTGTAGGGTTTCATTTTCAGTTTTTCGGTGTTACTGTTCATGCGCATGGTACTATTCATGTAGCAATTCTATTTTCGTTTTTTGCTTTTAAATTCCAATTTCGTTTTCATTTCTGTCCTCTAATTTCAGTTCATTTTATGCCTTTGATTTCCTTTTTGTTTCTATTGTTAATGGAAGGCTGAATCTCTAGTATTGTTTTCTCTTGAGGATTAAGCATAGCTCTCTTTGAGGTTTTGTGTGTAGTTCTGTTGTTTAGTGTTGTTTGTGTGTGTTTCAAGTGTGTAGTGTTGTGTAGTGTTCTGTTTTATTTTTTAGTCTTGTCCCCTGTTCAGAGGTGAAAAATACTGTGAATTGTTCTATGAACAGTGTCGGATTTTGCTAATTAATTGGCGATTTTGGTTTTGATAGCCAGAGTTGTTATTTTTGGCTGATTTTTTGTGTGGTAGTTTCTTTTGATCCATATTTTGTGTGCAAAATACCATAAGCACTTGGTGTGGCTGAATTTGAGAGATACAAAAAATTTGGGAACTTGTTTTTAGCAAAACTCAAAACGGCCATAACTTTTACTCCGGTTATCAAAATGACTATTATTAAACATGAATTTGGGGTAGAAAAAAATTTCCCTTGCAGCCCCAACTTGCTAGCACCAGTTGCGGTTCTCAGCACTTAAGAAATCAGTTGTTTACTAAGTTTTTTTATTTTTTAAGTATTATTGTCCTATTTTTCTAAACTTTTCTTAGGCAGTTTTCATAGTTAGACTTTGAATTTTTGTCTGAAAATTTTCGTGCTATCTTTTCATTATTTTAGGGTGTTGCTCACAAATTTTTAGCTCATTTGGATATCGTTTAAGTATAGTTGTAGTTTTACCCCTAGTTTTACCCCCTTTTTACCCCTGGTGCTTGTTTGAGAAATACATGATTTGCTGCATCTAGTGCATGACTAGGGGCAATCTAGGTGATTTACAACCCTTTGATACTGAAATAGATAGAACCTTTCATAGATTAGTTAGGCATAGTGTGCATCCTAATCATTCTGTGCATTCTGTGCATTTTGAGCATTCCGAGCATTCTGTTGCTGGTGATTCTGAACATTCTGATTTTGAGCATTCGGCTGCTAATTTTCATACTGAGAACATGGCTCAATCTCCACCTCGTGAGAGGACTCTTAGGGAGATGGTTGCACCTAACTTCCCTTATGAAAGCTTGTACATTCAATATCCTGATGAGGATGTTCCATATGTTCTCAAGACTAGACTAATACATTTGCTGCCCAAGTTTCATGGTCTTGCAGGTGAAGATCCTCATAAGCATCTTAAGGAGTTCCATATTGTCTGTTCCACCATGAAGCCCCCTGATGTCTAGGAAGATCATATCTTTCTAAAGGCTTTTCCTCATTCTCTAGAGGGAGTAGTGAAAGATTGGTTGTACTACCTTGCTCCCAGGTCCATTACCAGCTGGGATGACCTTAAGAGGGTGTTCTTGGAGAAATTATTCCCTACATCTAGGACCACTGCCATTAGAAAAGACATTTCAGGCATCAGGAAACTTAGTGGAAAGAGCTTGTATGAGTATTGGGAAAGATTCAAGAAATTGTGTGCAAGCTATCCTCACCACCAGATTTCTGAGCAACTCCTTCTGCAATATTTCTATGAGGGACTTAGCAACATGGAGAAGAGTATGATTGGTGATATGACTCCTATTGAGGCTGGGAATCTGATTGAGAAGATGGCTTCCAACTCCCAACAATTCAGTGCAAGAAATGATGCTATTGTCCTTAGAGGAGTCCATGATGTGGCCACAGATTCATCTTCATCTACTGAAAATAAGAAGCTTGAGGGAAAACTAGATGCCTTGGTCAACCTAGTAACTCAACTTGCCATAAATCAGAAATCGGCATCTGCACCTGTTACTATTACAAGAATCTGTGGTCTATGTTCTTCTACTGATCACCATACAGATCTCTGTCATTCTTTGCAGTAATCTGGAGTCAATGAGCAACCTGAAGCCTATGCTGCAAACATTTATAATAGACCCCCTCAACAGCAAAACCAACAACAACAGAATAATTATGATCTTTCAAGCAACAGATATAATCCAGGTTGGAGGAATCATCCAAATCTGAGATGGGCAAATCCTCCACAACAACAACAACAGCAACAACAACATGTCCCTCCTTTCCAGAATGTTGCAGGTCCAAGCAAGCCATATGTTCCTCCTCCAATGTAGCAGCAACAACAAAGACAATAAGCAACTGAGGCCCTTTCTCAACCTTCCTTAGAGGAGTTAGTGAGGCAAATGACCATCCAGAATATGCAATTTCAGCAAGAGACAAGAGCCTCCATTCAGAGTCTGACAAATCAGATGGCACAGATGGCTACTAAGTTGAACCAAGCTCAGTCCCAAAATTATGACAAATTGCCTTCACAAACTGTGCAGAATCCGAAGAATGTGAGTGTCATCACCTTGAGGTCTGGCAAACAAATTGAAGTCCCTCCACCAGTAGTAGCACCTACATCTGAACCTGTTAAGCTTCATTCTACAACTGAAAAAGAGGATGAGCTAGTTCCACAAAAAAGAAAGCTTCTTGATCATGAGGGAGCTAACAAAAATTTTCATGCAGGTGGACCTTCTTCTAGTAGTTCTAACTTGCAGCAGCCTCCTATCCCTCTTCCATTTCCACCTATAGCAATTCCAAACAAAAAGATGGAAGAAGTGGATAAGGAGATCTTGGAGACCTTCAGGAAAGTAGAGGTGAACATACCTCTGCTAGATGCCATCAAGCAAATTTCAAGATATGCCAAGTTTCTAAAGGAGTTGTGCACCCACAAAAGGAGGCTCAAAGGCAATGAAATGATTAGCATGGGCAGAAATGTGTCAGCATTGATAGGTAAATCTGTTCCTTACATTCCTAAGAAATGTAAGGACCCAGGTACTTTTTGTATACCTTGCATTATTGGGAACAACAAATTTGAGAATGCCATGCTAGATCTAGGAGTATCAGTTAGTGTCATGCCTCTGTCCATTTTCAATTCTTTATCCCTTGGACCTTTGCAACCTACGGGTGTGATGATTCAATTGGCAAATAGAAGTGTTGCTCACCCCACAGGTTTCATAGAGGATGTGTTGGTTCGGGTTGGCGAACTTATTTTTCCTGCTGATTTTTATGTTCTTGATATGGAAGTGGGATTTTCCCATGGTTCAGTTCCAATTATTTTAGGCATGCCATTTATGAAAAAATACCAAACCAAGATAGATGTTTATGCTGGCACATTGTCTATGGAATTTGGTGATATTGTTGTTCATTTTAACGTTCTTGATGCCATGAAACATCCATTTGAGGATCATTCTGTTTTTCATGTTGAGATACTTGATCAGATTGTTGATGATTATATGTTTGATTTTGATTCTCTTCATGGAAGGAAACATCCATTTTTATCTAATATGCATACTTGTCATTCCTCATGCATTGAATCTGAATCTGAGTTTGAATTTGATCCTGTATCTGATTTTTATGTTGAGAGTAAATTTGAATTTGAGTCTGGTTCTGATTTTCTGGGTGTTGTACCTCTTGATGTTGATTTTTTAGAGTCGGAATGCACTAACCATGTTGCAGGAAGTACATATACTTCTGACTTGCTTTATGAGGTACAAGGTGAGGAAGCCTCCTCTTCTTCTCCTACCCTGGTTCCTCCCACTATTCAGCCACCACCCACACCAGAGTTGAAGCCCTTACCAGCAAACCTCAAGTATGCTTACTTGGAGGACAAGGAAAAATTTCCAATGATCATCTATGCCTCCCTTGCTGCTGAGCAAGAGGAGAAGTTGTTGCTAGTGCTCAAGAAGCACATGAAAGCCATTGGATGGACTTTAGCAGACATTCCTGGTATTAGCCCATCTACTTGAATGCATAGGATACTTTTAGAGGATGGAACTAAGCCAGTGAGGTAGCCACAGTGGCAACTCAACCCCATCATTCTAGATGTGGTGAAAAAGGAGGTGACCAAGCTCTTGCAAGCTGGAATCATCTACCCCATTTCTGACAGCCAGTGGGTGAGTCCAGTCCAAGTGGTTCCTAAGAAGACAAACATCACAGTGATCAAGAATGAGAGGGATGAGCTTATCCCCACAAGAGTGCAGAACAGCTGGCGAGTCTGCATTGATTATAGGAGGCTGAATCATGCAATCAGAAAAGATCATTTTCCCCTGCCATTCATTGATCAAATGCTTGAGCGCTTGGCAGGTAAGTCTCATTACTGTTTTCTTGATGATTTTTCAGGTTATTTACAAATTCATATTGCTCATGAGGATCAAGAAAAGACCACATTCACCTATCCCTTTGGCACTTTTGCCAATAGGAGGATGCCTTTTGGCCTATGCAACGCCCCTGGTACCTTCCAGCGGTGTATGCTTAGCATTTTCAGTGACTTTTTAGAGAGTTGCATAGAGGTGTTTATCAATGATTTTACTGTTTATGGATCCTCTTTTGATGCATGTTTGGATAGTCTGGATAGAGTTCTTAATAGATGCATTGAAACTAACTTTGTGCTGAATTTTGAAAAATGTCACTTCATGGTAGAACAAGGTATAATTTTAGGGCATATCATTTCCAATAGGGGCATAGAGGTAGACCCTGCAAAGATAGTTGTTATTTCACAATTGCCTTACCCCTCTTGAATGCGAGAGGTTCATTCTTTTCTTGGCCATGTAGGGTTTTATAGGCGTTTTATCAAGGACTTTAGCAAAGTGGCCCTTCCACTATCCAATCTGCTGCAAAAGGAGGTGGAGTTTGATTTTGATGACCGGTGCAAAGAGGCTTTTGATTGCCTCAAGCGTGCGTTGACTACCACCCCTATCATTCAGGCACCTGATTGGACAACCCCATTTGAGCTGATGTACGATGCATCCAATTATGCATTGGGGGCTATCCCTGCTCAAAAGATTGACAAGCTGCCTCGGCTGATCTATAACGCTTCTCGAACTTTGGATGCTGCCCAAGCAAATTACACTGCCACAGAGAAGGAGCTATTAGCGATAGTTTTTGCTCTTGAGAAATTTTGTTCATATTTTCTTGGTACTCGTGTTATTGTTTATACTGACCATACAACTCTGAAGTACCTGTTGAAGAAGTCTGAATCAAAGCCTAGATTGATCAGGTGGATGCTTTGGCTCCAAGTGTTTAATTTGGAGATCCGTGATCGAAGCGGTGCACAGAACCTCGTGCCTGACCACCTGAGTAGGATTGAGCGTGCGTCTGAGGACTCACCCATTCGGGATGATTTTCTGGATGACCATTTGTACATTTTGTATAATATTTCTGATTCCTTCCCCACTCCTTGGTTTGCTAATATTGTGAATTATTTGGTTGCTTTTGTTTTTCCTCCCTTAGCATCTAAAGCTCAAACTGATAAAATTAAAAGTGATGCTAAGCATTATATTTGGGTTGACCCCTATTTGTGGAAGTTGTGCAGTGACCAGGTTATTAGGATATGCATTCTAGATCATGAGATTGACTCGGTCCTGCAATTCTGTCATTCTACCGCACCAGGTGGCCATCTTGGCATACAGAGGACAACTTGCAAGGTGCTTGACTGCGGTTTCTATTGGCTCACCATCTTCAAGAATGTATGGAGAATCTGTAGCACTTGTGAGCCTTGTCAGAGAGCAGACGACTCACTTTCATGGAGACAACAAATGCCTCAACAACCCATGTTGTTCTGTGAGGTGTTTGATGTCTGGGGTATAGATTTTATGGGGCCTTTCCCTATCTCTTTTGGTTTTGTTTATATTCTCCTTGTTGTTGATTATGTTTCAAAATGGGTGGAAGCCAAAGCCACCAAAACTAACGATGCTAAGGTTGTTGTGGATTTTGTTAGATCTAATCTGTTTTGCAGGTTTGGAGTCCCTAGAGCCATCGTTAGTGATCAAGGCACCCATTTTTGTAACAGATCCATGTATGCCTTGCTCAAAAAGTATGGGGTCGTGCACAGAATTTTCACACCTTACCACCCCCAAACTAATGGGCAGGCTGAGATTTCAAACAGGGAGATAAAAAGGATCTTGGAGAAGATTGTGCAGCCAAATAGAAAGGATTGGAGCACTAGGCTGGATGATGCTCCCTAGGCGCATAGGACTGCCTACAAAGCACCCATAGGAATGTCTCCTTATCGGGTTGTCTTTGGCAAGGCATGTCATCTTCCTGTAGAGATAGAGCATAGAGCCTATTGGGTTGTAAAGACCTGCAACTTCTCTATTGATCGGGATGGAGAGGAAAGGAAGTTGCAACTAAGTGAGCTAGATGAGATCCGTTTAGAAGCCTATGAGAATTCCAAATTCTACAAGGAGAAGACCAAGAAGTTCCATGACAGCTTGATAGCTAAGAAGGACTTCGTGGTTGGACAGAAAGTTTTATTGTATAACTCTAGGCTCGGACTCATGAGTGGTAAGTTGAGGTCAAAGTGGATTGGTCCTTTTGTGGTGACTAATGTTTTTCCTTATGGTACAGCTGAGATCAAAAGTGAATCCACATATAAGAGCTTCAAGGTCAATGGACACCAGCTGAAACCATTCCTCACAAATCCTTCCTTGGTGGATGTAGTGGTGGAGGAGACCTCCTTACTTCACCCTACTTCTCTTCCGCCATGACTTAGGGAGTTTTCTTTTTCTGTCTCCTTATTTACTTTTATTGCACTTGTCCAAATTTATTGATTGTTGTGATTGCTCTTGATCTCATGATTGTGCTACATTGAGGATAATGTGTTGTTTAAGTGTGGGGGGGAGATTGTTCTTTGTTTGGGGTTTTCTAGGTTAATTTTGTTATTTTGGTTTTATGTTTTGTGTACAACATTGCATGTTTCTCTTTGAATTCTAGGTTATGTACAAGTAATGGGTAATTGTTTTTGAAATAGGAGTTTCTTGGCATTTTGTGAATTGAAATCCTTGTTTTTCTCTACATGTCAAGTTAGCTTTGAAAGGTTGAATTGGAAGTGATAGATTAACCCTTGGTGAGATTTTGAGCCATCATCATCTATTTTATTCGGTGTGTTTTTCCCCATTGATTGGTTGCACAATAGCCTTGGCTTGACTCTTGTTGATACTTCTTGGTTCACATGCATGTAGGGAGATGATTTAGGCATTTTGTTCTTATAAGCCTCTAGCCAAATGAGCCTTCCTTGAATTAATTCCTTTGATAGCCCCTTTGAGCCTATGTTCCCCTTTCTTTGTTTTGAGGCTCATTACAAGCCTTAAGTGAAAAACCATGATCTCACCTTACCCTTAAGGAATTTTGGAGCTTTGGAATTGTTTTGGGAATAAGTGTGAGGGGGTATGTTTCATTGGAAGATATGTTTTTTTTTTGCCATGCTTGATGTATATACATATATTGCCTAATTGTTGCTTTATTTTTCAAATATTCAAAATGCTTTCAAATGCTATTGTTCAATAAAAAATAAAAATAAAAAAAGAGAAAAACAGAAAAAGAATGAAGTTGAATAAATGAGGTCTTGTTTTGAGGACTTGGTTGATTTTGTTGATATTGGAGGTTTTTGGTTTACTTTTTATGCTTAATTTTTAATTTTGGTTTTAGGTTTACTACTTTTGCTTAATTTCCACTTATTCCCCATTGCTCCTCTATTCCTTTGGGTTTTAGCTACTTATCCCATACTCTCTTCTACCTTGTCCCTGGCCCTATTACAACCTTAAAAGACCTTTTGATCCTTATGTGCATGTGTTTGTGGTGTTTGGTTGTCAATTTTAGAGTCTTGCCAAGTCTTTGTGGTGATTGTTTTCATAGGTGCTCTAAGAGTAAACACTAGCCTAGACACTTGAGAGATAGAGTGCATATGATCGAGGCTGTACCCGAATCAAATAAACATTAAAAATGCAGTATCTAGGAAGTGATCATAGGTCGTCTCTCAGTGAGCAATGATCAACCAAATGTTCATAACATATGTTAATCAAACAGTAACGAAGTGGGGGGTGGGGGGGGTTGTTTGTTTTTGTAATTTAAACAGCAAGCAAATTTAAATAAGAAAATATCATAATTAAAACATGTTGTTTCCCCTTGATTCAAAAGCAAGTCTCTTATCCTAGGTTACAAGAATTTATCCCTAATCAGTTCAACCACTTAATCCAACCCAAAATTAATTCACTAAGCAAAAATTAACATAAGGTTGTCATTATGTGATTAAGAAACACATACACCAATTAATCCCTCTTACATGTCCATTAAGCATGAACGAAACTGATCATTAAGCATAGAGACAATTAATCAAGCATTAAGAATGCATGGATTAATAGCAACAATACAGAGCAATTGGTGAAAGGGAAAAACTGATCAGAATTCAATAGTAATAAAAAAACCTCAAAGAGTTGTGCTTGATCCTCAAGAGAAAACAACACTGGAGACTTGGCCTTCCATTAATCAGCAGAAACAAAAACGAATTCAAGGGCAGAAGCAGAAAAAAAAATTGCAATTTGAAGAATAAAACGAATTTTATTACTACGTGAACAGTGCGTGTGAACAGTAACTGAAAATGAAAAACCCTAAAATTTCTCCTATGTCCACAGTCTGCTAATACTAAAACCATGGTGCTGTTATATAGGTCCTCAGCCTCAAGCTTACAAATCTGTTTTAAGTCCAAGCCCAAAAATGAAATAAAATAAAACTAGACAAAATAAAATAAAATTGGATGAAATAAAATAAAATTGTCTACTCTCTTCAAGTCCAAGCCGGTTCAGCTCAATTCCGAATCTAAGCCCAATTGCTTATAATTCTCCTGAAATTAAATTAAAAACACAAAATTAGTCAAGTAGTCCCAAATGATAAAACTGCATAATTAATTTGACAATTAAGGCTAATCAGTATTTAAAATGATGACAAAAAGGGTTAAGAGATAGGAGAAAATAATGACACATCAACATATCTTGTGAGGCTTTATCACTTTTCATTCAATTCTTGAGCTGATTGACTACCTTGTCTTGTTTAAGGTGCTTGGATGATTTTCATGACTATCTTGATTCTTTAACTCTTTACGTGTTGGATGTTGCCCATTCCTTTCATTCCTTAAGATTCATTGAGAAATATGTAAATGTTTTTGTGTTTGTTTGTCTCTCTTTAATGTCTCTGGATTTGTTCCTTGCTCTGCTTTTTGATTTTGCCCAGGAGTGCAAAAGGCTAAGTGTGGGGGAATTTGATGTGTCATTATTTTCTCCTATTTTTTACCCCATTTTTGTCACCATTTTAATTACTGATTAGCCTTAATTGTCAAATTAATTATGCAGTTTTATCATTTGGGCCTACTTGACTAATTCTGTGTTTTAATTTAATTTCAGGAGAATTATAAGCAATTGGGCTTGGATCTGGAATTGGGCTGAACCGGCTTGGACTTGAAGAGAGCAGACAAATTTATTTGTCGTCCAGTTTTATTTTATTTCATTTTTGGGCTGTATTTTTATAATTGGGCCACCAGACCTTATTGGGCCCGATAATCAGATTTGTAAGCTTTGGGGCCTAGTGACCTTTAGTGAGCCCAGCTGCTAGGGTTTTAGGAGGGTCCAGTTACTGTTCACGGGGAGAGATTCTAGGGTTTCATTTTCAGTTTTTCGGTGTTAATATTCACGCGCATGGTACTATTCACGTAGCAATTCCATTTTCGTTTTCTGCTTTTAAATTCCAGTTTCGTTTTCATTTTTGTCTTCTAATTTCAGTTTGTTTTCTGCCTTTGATTTCCTTTTCGTTTCTGCTGTTAATGGAAGGTTGAATCTCTAGTGTTGTTTTCTCTTGAGGATTAAGCATAGCTCTCTTTGAGGTTTTGTTATTAATATTAAATTCTTATCAGCTTTTCCCCTTCACCAATTATTTTGTATTTTTTGCTGATATTAATCCATGTGTGCTTAATGCTTGATTAATTGTCTCTGTGTTTAATTAATGTTCATGCTTAATGGACATGTGAGAGGGATTAATTGGTGTATGTTTTGCTTAATCACATAATGACAGCCTTGTGTTAATTTTCGCTTAGTAAATTAATTTCGGGTTGGATTAAGTGGTTGAACTGATTAGGGATAAATTCTCGTAACCTAAGATAAGAGACTTGCTTTTGAATCAAGGGGAAACAACATGTTTTAGTTCTGTTATCTTTTTAATTCAAGTTTGCTTGCTGTTTAAATTTCAAAAACAAACAACCCCCCCCCCCTCATTTCGTTACTGTTTTATTATTATATGTTATGAACGTTTGTATGATCATTGCTCACTGGGAGATGACCTAGGATCACTTCCTAGATACTGCATTTTAATGTTTATTTGATTCGGGTATGGCTCCGATCAGAAAGCTAAATCCTCTGTAGGTTGATCCTTATAGGTACTTTATGTAAATACATGTATATCTATTTAATGATGTTTTATGTGTTCTCTGTGCTATCAGTACGTCATTTTAGTGTGCTTTTGCCTTGATCCCGTAGATGCATGCTTTGTTAGGATCATTCAATAGTGGAAACTGGTCTAATTCTTCGAACTTGATAGGACAGGGCTAGTTTATCGTATTATCACGAGGGATCGGGGTACGGTAACCTAGTTGTTTGCATGTTTGTCTTAATGTGATTCTGGTCGAGTTTAGTCCAATAAGAGGAATTTGAGGATGGTGCTTGATCAGGATTAGGCTAGACTATCATGAGGAATCAGGGTTTAGCATTTTAGGAGACACCATAGAACACATGAGCATTGTTAAGTAGAGAATATCCTTATAACATCAGGCACCTAATAGGAAGACCAATATGTTGTCTACTTGTCTTTACACATCATTACTCACATTATTTTCCTTTTAATAGTTAGTTTACACACCTGTTCATAGTCCACACATATCTTTTCATACAAGACACCTATTCACTTAATATAGCTTTACCAAGTAACACAAGTTCCACGAGAGTTTGATACTCGGTTCTTACCATTTTATACTACTTACGCGATCCGGTGCACTTGCTGGGTTCGAACAAGTTTTTGGCGTCGTTGTCGGGGAACTTCTTTCTATTTGGAAAGTTAGTTCAGTCCTAGGTGTCTATTCTTTATTCTTTGATAAACTGTGATTATTTGCTTTCAATTCATATATTTTTTCCTCTTGAACTGGATAACCGTTGTTTCTGTTAGTGTTTTATATGTATAGATCTCCTATAGGCAATTTAGTTCCCCTGGACTTGGGGATTGAAACTACGTTAAGAAGGAACAGAGCCGAGAGGAGAAGAAAATTACTGCAAGACAAGACAATAGCGTCCATCCTTGAGGAAGAAACTCATTTTTCTAATTCTACATCATCTAACTCACCATCATCAAGGGAATCCGCGACCTATTTAGCAGAAGCCATTTCCATGGCTGATGAACACCAACAAAGAGTTACCCTTGAGGACTATTCAAGCAATTCAGTGTCATAATTCTTTACCATCATTGCACGTCCTGAAGTGCAAGCTCACAACATAAACTACCCTCATTCTTTGAATTCATTTAATACAGGGAACCTTATTCCAAGGATTTCCAAATGAGGACCCCTATGCACATTTGGCGACATTCATTGAAATCTGTAACACTATAAAGATTGCAAGCGTGCCAGATGAAGCCAATAAACTCAGTCTATTTTCATTTTCCTTGGCAGGAGAAGCCAAGAGGTGGCTCCACTCATTTAAGGGTAACAACCTTAAAACCTGGAAAGAAGTTGTTGAAAAGTTTTTGAAGAAATATTTCCCAGAGTTAAAGACTACGGAAGGGAAAGCTGCAATCTCTTCATTTCATCAGTTCCCTGACGAGTCCTTGAGTGAAGCGTTAGAGAGGTTTAGAGGTTTATTAAGAAAGACTCCCACCCATGGGTTCTCTGAGACAATTCAATTGAATATGTTTATAGATGAGTTGAGACCACAAACCAAGCAACTGCTAGATGCTTCAGCAGGGGGAAAAATAAAGCTGAAGACCCCCTGAAGAGGAAACTAAGCTAATTGAGAATATGTCAACCAGCGATCATGCCATTCTGCACGACAGAGTTCATCAACCCACAAAGAAAAGCTTATTAGAACTATCATCACATGATGCTTTATATGCACAGAATAAGTTGCTTTCGAGGCAACTTGAGATTTTAACAGAAATACTTGGTAAGTTGCCAACTAAACTGTATTGGTCAACCTACACATTCTTCTGTTTTGCAGGTTACAGGTTGTACCATTTGTGGTGAGGCTCATGAAATAGGCCAATGTATTCCCATTGAAGAAAACACTCAAGAAGTTCACTATATGGGAAATCAACAGAGGCAAGGATATACTCAAGGAGGATTCTCAGGCTTCCAGCAGGGTCCTTATAATCAACAAGGACAGTGGAGATCACACCCTGACAATCAATTCAACAAGGACCAGGGTGGACCTTCTAACAAGCCAATCCAACAAGGGCCTAACATCTTTCAGAGGACTACTAAGCTGGAGGAGACTATGACTCAGTTTATGCAGGTAACAATGTCAAATCATAAAAGCACTGAGTCAATGTAACACCCTAATATATGTATCTATATATTATTATTATTTGTTATGTTATTTTTTATCCGTAATTATTTTCAAGGAGGTTAATTTAGTTAATAGAAGGGTGTGGGTAGATAAGGATCTAGCTTCTCAAAGAAGCCTCTTAAGAAAGCTTCTCAAAGAAACCACGGGGAAGCTTCTTGAGGAAGCCTCTTAATGAAGCTTCTTGAGGAAGCTACATGGAGCTTCCTCGGTAAAAACGCTGCCCAGCCTTCGTTAACCGTTGGATCTTCTCGAAATTTGGGTCTACAGCTTCACAAGACACTTTTCCACGATTTGACCGTTGGGATCTTTGCGAAGATGTCTGGAGTGTGCTCGACACTTCCGTTCCCGAGAGCATTTCTTATTTAAGCATTTCGGCCTTTGCTTTCGTGTAGCTTAGGAAAATCGTCATTTCTTCTCCTTTCTTTCTTCCAAAGCCATTTCTAACGTCGCAAGCACTTTCTCCATCACCCACAGCCACCATTAGCAACCAAAAACCATCGTTGTTCTCCATTGAAACCCCACACCGAGAGGAACCCTTCAACTGAAGCGGAATCTTCCAACTTGGCTTGCGGTTTCGGTAGAGAACGAAACCCTAATCTGACCTTTTGTTTTCTTTTGAGAGGCTTGCATGGAATTGACAAGCAAGGACGAAAAGGAATCTTCAAGTGACGCAACGAGGAATCCGCGGGGTAGCTCACGATAGGTAAGGGGAGTTTATTATAAAATTTACCGTTTTAACACCATAGTTAGGGTCAGGGAACCTAGCTATGAGGATATCTGCCTGTCCCTATTGCAAGCTGATTTTTCTTCAAAGAAAATTATGTTTTAGCTAATGGGATGCGATATTGTGATGAATGATATTGTTGTGGTTGTTTGATTTGTGTTGTTTGAAGACCTGTGAGTGTGAATCTCAAGCATGAAAGATATATATGTATATATGTGGGAAATGCAATTTGTTGTTGATGTTGCTATTGAGGATTTTAATTGATATGTGATGATAATGATGATATTGATTTGAGATGACATTGTTAATAAAGACCATGTCAACATGAATTGTTATTATTGATGAATATGTGAATATAAAATGAGGTCGTTGTTGTTGTTAATAATGTCATTGAGACGAGATGATATTTATGTTGAGAATGACATGGAAATGGAATGTTGATTGATGTTGGAAATGCATTAGCATGTGCATGTTGTGTATGTTCATGGGGGGCACTATACACTGACCTTCCAGGGTCTTTGGCACTAGCTTTTGGCCACGTTCACACGTTGGATGTTGTGTATGTTCGTGGGGGGCACTGTGCATTGACCTTCTAGGGTCTTTGGCACTAGCTTTTGGCCACGAACATACGTCGTATGGAGTGTATGTCATGGGGGGTAGAGTGCACTAACCTTGTCGGATGGCCCAGACGTGGGTAACTAGCATGGTTAGAGAATCTAAGCATTTCTGAGGGGATGCTTAGGCGCTTTAATTGGTCCATGGTCTTTGGCACTTACTTTTGGCCGTGATCATAGCTCATACGACACAGGAAATAGAGTAACTGTGGCCAAGTGTACTTTGTACTAGGGGGCTGTCACCTGGTAGGGAACACCTTTGGGCTCCCAGGATGATCACCTATGGGAGGGGGGATGTTACGTGCACAACCGGGTGGTCTCGACAAACTCAGCACAGTTCCCTAAGTGAGAGTGTCGTGTGGACACGCTTAGGCTATTTCCTGAGATTTGGTTGTTGTTGGTACGTACCACATTGCATTTGAGTGTTGAGTCAGGTGCATGCATCATTCTGTGCAGTCTTGATTGGGTCCATGGATGGATGATGAGTAATTGTTGGATGTGGATGATGAATATTTGTTGGATATGAGTGTTGAATAATGATTGTTGTGTATGCTCATCATGTTTGCCTATGTTCCTTGCAAATTGTGGTTATTTGGAATTGGTATTGGTTCTTTTTATAATGAACTCACCCTTGCAATTTTGTATCATGTGGTTGATATCTGTGATTGTCATACCCTAATTTCGTCCGGGGACCTTTGCTTGATGACATGCGACCTTTCTTTGGTCCTTGTGAGGTGCTTGGCATCCATCATTAGGCAATTTGTGAAATTCCAGGACATGCCGAAAAACCAAAAAAATATTGATGCACAATCCGTAAGTTTCCGTGACACCCCGGAAATCAAATGGAAGCATCGTTGCATAATTAAGTGAGGTTCCGTAACATTCCGTAAGTCAAAAGGGGGATGATTATGTAATCCGCAAGGTTCCGTAACATTACGGAAAGAAAACAAGTATCGTTACGAAATTCGTAAGTTTCCGTAACTTTACGAAAAAAAGAATCACCAAAAAAACAGCAGGGGGGTGTACTTAGTAAAAATGGGGGTGCAAATAGCACCCAGGCCCACTTGGGCCCTCCAGAATATTCCTCCAGAAGGCTGTTGCTTCTGGAGGAAGCAACCTGGCTCGCCTGGGCGAGCTGAGCTCGCCTGGGCGAGCTGGGCGGCAACCACCTCCCCTATTTTGCTATAAATAGGGGAGGAAGTGAAGAAGAAAAGGGTTCAGCCCCTTTGGCACTTCTCTCTCTTTCGAATTTGCTTGGGAAAATTGTTTCCGTGAAGAAAATCTAAGCCGAGGCGCTTCCGAAACGTTTCCGTAACGTTTTCCGTGAGGAATCTCGCAAAGGTTTCAACCGTTCTTCGATGTTCTTCATTCGTTCTTCATCGTTCTTCGATCTTCAACGGGTAAGTACCTCGAACCAAGCTTTTCGATTCATTCTATGTACCCGTAGTGGTCCACATTGTGTTTCGTGCATTTTTATTCTCGTTTTGCTTACTTTTTATACCCCCTGTTGACGTGCTTAAGCCATTTTACTTAAGTCATTTCTCACTTAACTTAAAAATAAAATAAATTTCCACTGAACGTTTGAATTGTATTATCCGTTAACTTCGGTTAAAATAAATTCCGACCGTTCGGTCGTGCCGTAACCACGTTGGAAATCAAAAAGAGGTAAAAAATAATATAATAATCAAAAAGACATCTTTTAGTAAAATAAAGCGGAAAATCAATCGGACGTTTTCTCTTTGGGATTTCTCATTCTTAATCGAATTGATTAATAACTAAAGTGAAACTAAAGGCTAAAATCAATTCGCCTAGTCAAGCTCGTCCATAAAAATAGGCTTTTGAAGTTTGTCATTTCATTTTCTCACTAAGTAAAATGGATCATTTTTAAGGTCCAACGCCTTAAAATGATCACCTCTTAAAGTAAAAAAGAATCACTTGATAAAAAAGAACTACGTAGGTCTGATTTTCTCATCCCAAATTGAGGAATACGTAGGAGCAAAGGGAAACACCCTTGTCGACCACAAAAAGAGAAAATATAAAAAGGGTATATAGGATATAGAGACATAAAAAGGGAACATAAAAAATCAAAGTCATGTTTGCACATTCGATTAAAGGCTGCCGTCCCTTGGGGCAGACGTATGGGGTGCTAATACCTTCCCCGTGCGTAAATACAACTCCCGAACCTTTCACTTAAAAGTTCGTAGATCGCGTCTTTTCCGGTTTTTCCGACGTTTTCCTCAAATAAACGTTGGTGGCGACTCTGCGCGTATTCCTTTCGTGGAACACGCATCCCGCGAGTCACGCGTCGCCCTCCCGCCGAAGGGTAGGTTGCGACAGTTGGCGACTCCACTGGGGACTGTTTTTAGAGAGTTAGGCCATTTAATTTTGTGCAATGTTTTACCGTGACTTACCCCTTTGTTGGTTTCCTTTCATTATGTTCTTGTGTATATAAACTCTTTGTTGCTTTTAGTGCGTTTTAAATGTATGCATGAAGTAAATATTTATTCATTTGATGCACACAAACACCAACACTATTTGCACACACTGTGAGTGAAAAAGGGCCCTATACCCGGGTTCATGGGAGCATAAGGAGTGGAGGTGAATCTGTGATCATGCTAGGTCTCCGACTTGCTTGATTACAGTGAACCCTCATCTAGAGTTTTTCTCTTTGAAAACCTATTGTTGCTAGTAGTCCCTACTGCTACAATATGTTCTTCAAAGGGGATGATACCTCTAGAAACCATCAAGAGAGATATAACTACCTTGGGGATTATTGCTAAAAGCCTAGTTAGTTCTCTCCCTTATAGGTCCCTTAAATAGGGGCACGAAGCAAACACGCTGCGTGCCATTTTTCACACTGCCATGCATGAGTATCATATACCCTTTTGCTTATGTTCGGTAAATATTGTCATACTGTGCACATTCCCGCATTGTGTCTTTTGCATAGGCATTGCATATGGGTTCTGTCTTGATCCCTACTGTAAACAAACCAACGGAGGGTCCGTGTCGCCTTCTTAAAAACGTGCGTTGGGGCATTTCGCTACCCCTAGACGTCGTATCTAAGAAGGGGACAAATTCCCCGGACCCCCGCATTCCTAGATTGCATCTGTGTCATATGCATTCCATCATGCATTCATCCATCCCACCCATGAGATATCGGAGTTTTGATTTGCACCAGCTTTTTTCTCACTTTAGTAAGCATGGGAACAAATCAAACCGGCAAGAGGTTCTACCAAGTCAAGGTCAAAAGCCTAGATACCACCAGCATCAAGGAATTAGGGCGGTTGATGGAACCCCTCCAAATGCAAGCCTTCCGCAAGACTTACAGAAAGATCTTAGAGTTGACCATAGCAGAGGTGTCCATAGAAGCCATTGCATCACTTACCCAATACTACGACCAGCCTTTGAGGTGCTTCACATTCGCAGACTTCCAATTAGTACCAACCATTGAAGAATTTGAGGAAATTCTAGGATGTCCTCTCGGGGGAAGAAAACCATATCTTTCCTCCGGGTGTCTCCCCTCTTTGAGCAGAATTGCAACTGTGGTCAAGGATTCAGCAAGAGGTTTGGACCGCATAAAACAGACTCGGAACGGCATAGCGGGCCTACCACAGAAGTACCTAGAAGACAAGGCGAGGGGTATGGCCAATCAAGGAGACTGGGTCCCGTTTATGGATGTGTTAGCTTTGCTAATTTTTGGGGTCGTCCTCTTTCCAAACGTGGATGGTTTGGTAGACCTAGCAGCAATCGACGCTTTCCTTGCCTACCACCATAGCAAGGAAAGTCCGGTGGTAGCTGTCTTGGCAGATCTATTTGACACATTTGACCGAAGGTGCGAAAAGAGTAGCGCACGGATCATCTGTTGCTTACCCGCCCTCTGTGTTTGGTTGGTTTCACACTTGTTCCAACAAGACACAAGACATCCATGTCCGCTCCTGAGCCATCGCTCGTGTACTGAAAAGAGGAGAATAGATTGGGACCAGCTCTTGGCCGGGATAGGAGGTAGAACAATCAGTTGGTTCCCCCGATGGAAGGAAGGAAAAGAAGGAGTCCTTTTCTCATGTGGAAGATACCCAAACATTCCGCTGGTAGGAACGAGGGGTTGTATTAACTACAATCCCGCGCTCGCTATAAGACAACTAGGGTACCCCATGAGGGGAGCACCGACGGAAGAAAGCATGTCTCCTTTCCTTGTGAGGGATTTCGGCGCACAAAATTCCAAGACTATACAAAGAATCCATAAGGCGTGGGAAACCCCGTTAAAGAAAGATCAAGAGCTTAGAGGCATTCGTAATGGCATCATTGGTGGGTACCACGAATGGCTGAAAGTTCATATACGAGGTTTAGATTGGCTCGCCAAGTTAAAAGTCGTCAGCAAAGAGAGTTTTGAAGCACCGGAAGAGGACGAAGAAGTCCAAGCTCTCAAAAGCGAGTTAGGAAAGGCAAAACTTGCCAAGGAGAAGTTCAAGTTGGCCGCTACACACGTTCGGAAGGAGTGTGCCGGGTTACGGGAAGAGAATGCAATTACCGCAAGAGCCCTTGAACAAGAGACCAAGAGGGCTCGCAAGGAAGAGTATGGCCGGAACAAATTTCGCGGAGCTCTATGGGGTAGCAATAGTGAACTCAAGCTGCGAAGGGAAGAGAGGGACCAGTCGCGAGCACATAGCATGGTTCTGAAAGAGGAGTTAGTTGCTTGTTCAAGGTCCAAAAGAAGCTTGTCTCAGCGTTTATGCGAGACGGCGACCAACATGCTAGCTATCATCGCCAAGTACCAAGAAGAGTTAGGTCTAGCCGCGGCCCACGAGCATAGGATTGCGGACGAATATGCCCAAGTATACACAGAAAAAGAGGCTAGAGGAAGGGTGATCGACTCTTTACACCAAGAGGCAACCATGTGGATGGATCGGTTTGCTCTTACCTTGAACGCGAGTCAAGAACTTCCCCGATTGTTAGCCAAGGCCAAGGCGATGGCAGACACCTACTCCGCCCCCGAAGAGATTCATGGGCTTCTCGGCTATTGTCAGCATATGATAGACTTAATGGCCCACATAATTAGAAATCGTTAGAAACTTGTATGGTCTCTAAGACCTT
>NW_021144519.1:0-24540 GCF_004193775.1 Glycine soja
GAGGGCGAAACCTTTAAAGAATACGCACAGCGGTGGAGAGACCTAGCGGCACAAGTGGCTCCTCCCATGGTTGAGAGAGAGATGATCACCATGATGGTAGACACTCTGCCAGTGTTTCTACTATGAGAAGCTAGTAGGTTACATGTCGTCCAGCTTCGCGGACCTAGTGTTCGCCGGGGAAAGAATCGAGGTAGGGTTGAAAAGAGGAAAGTTCGATTACGTTTCCTCCACGAGTGCGAATGCCAAAGAAATCGGGACAACGGGGGCAAAAAGGAAGGAAGGAGATGCCCATGCCGTCTCTTCAACGCCCGCATGGGTCAAACCCTGCAGACCCTCATGGTACCCATCAGTACGCGCAACATCACCCGAGCTTCTCGGCTCATACCGGGAATGCCTCTAGTTCAGCACCTGTGCAGCCAAAGGCACCCACCCATAGGGAAGCTCCCCAAGTTCCAACTCCGAACACAACTCGCCCGGCCGGTATTCTAACGCAACAAGGAACTTCCCTCCGAGGCCATTTCAAGAATTCACCCCACTCCCAATGACGTACGAAGACCTCTTGCCGTCCCTCATCGCCAACCATTTGGCCGTGTAACTCCCGGAAAGGTCCTCCAACCCCTTTCCAAAGTGGTATGACCCTAACGCAACTTGCAAGTACCATGGGGGTGTCCCGGGGCATTCCATTGAAAAATGCTTGGCCCTTAAATACAAGGTCCAACATTTGATAGATGCTGGATGGCTGACTTTCCAAGAGGATCGGCCCAATGTGAGAACCAACCCGCTCGCCAATCATGGAGGGGGAGCAGTTAACGCCGTTGAGTCCGATAGGCCGCGCAGGTCTAAACCTTTAAAGGATGTGGCAACCCCTAGGAGGTTTATCTTTGAGGCCCTACAAAAGGGAGGTGTGATTCCTCATAGTGGGCGTAAGGAGGATTCCTGTTTACTGCATTCCGGCGAGCTGCATGACATGGAAACGTGTTTGGGAGTAGAGGAATTGTTACAGTAAATGATAGATCAAGGTCGACTGGAAGTTAGCAGTGAAGGAAGAGAGGAGCAGCATATATGCATGCAGTCCATGGATGGGAGCAGTGTTGCGAAGCCCAAACCCTTGGTGATATACTTCACCAAGGGCACAGCTTCGCAAAAGCCCGGACACCCCTTAGCAGCTAAACCTGTTCCTTTCCCATACCAAAATAGCCACGCAGTCCCATGGAGATATACACCTCCGAGGGGGAAGGAAGAAGAAGCCACCGACGTCAGCTCGTTGTCGGCTAAGGTAACAAATATCACGGGACTGAGTGGTGTGACTCGTAGCGGTCGTGTGTTTGCACCTCCGGACCTACCAGTCCAACCCGCGAACGTCAAGGGGAAAGGAAAAGTGGTGGAGGAACAAGATGGTGAAGCACCCCACGCTTCGAATAAAGATATTCCGGCGAAAGGTCTTCCGGAGAAAAAGGATGGTAAAAAGGAGGTGTCGCTAGAGGAAGCCAGTGAGTTCCTCCGTATAATTCAGCAGAGCGAATTCAAGGTTATCGAACAGCTCAACAAAACTCCGGCCAGGGTCTCGCTGTTGGAGTTACTCATGAGCTCCGAGCCTCATCGGGCTCTGCTAGTAAAAGTTCTGAACGAGGCCCATGTGGCCCAAGACATCTCGGTAGAAGGTTTCGGAGGGCTGGTCAATAATATCACTGCCAACAACTATCTCGCCTTCGCCGAAGAAGAAATCCCCGCCGAGGGAGAGGGCATAATAAAGCTTTGCACGTATCAGTCAAGTGTATGGACCATATCGTAGCCAAAGTGCTCATCGATAATGGTTCCAATTTAAACGTGATGCCTAAGAGCACTTTGGAGAAATTACCATTCAATGCCTCCCACTTAAAGCCGAGTTCAATGGTGGTTCGTGCCTTCGACGGCACCCGCCGAGAGGTTATGGGAGAGATCGATCTCCCAGTACAGATAGGCCCTCACACCTGTCAAGTTACTTTCCAAATAATGGATATTAACCCCCCCTACAGCTGTCTGTTGGGGCGTCCGTGGATCCACTCAGTGGGAGTTGTTCCCTCTACACTCCACCAAAAGTTGAAATTCGTAATGGAAGGGCATCTGGTCATCGTATCAGGCGAGGAAGACATCTTGGTGAGCTGCCCATCCTCTATGCCTTATGTGGAAGCCGCAGAGGAGTCATTAGAAACCGCTTTCCAGTCTTTTGAGGTGGTAAGCATTTCCTCCGTGGACTCCTTCTCTGGGCAGCCTTGCCTGTTCGATGCAGCAGTAATGATGGCCCGAGTTATGTTGGGGAACGGTTACGAACCCGGAATGGGTTTAGGCAAAGACAACGGCGACATAACTAGCCTGATGAATGCCAAAGGAAATCATGGGAAGTATGGTTTAGGCTATAAGCCCACTCAGGAAGATATAAAGAGAAGCATCGCGGGAAGGAAGAGCAGTGGTCAAAGCTCGTGGTTGAGACAAGAAAGTGAAGGAAGCCCGCCCTGCCACATAAGTAGGAGCTTTATAAGCGCGGGTCTGGGAGACGAAGGTCAAGTGGTCGCGATATACGAAGATGATGTTCCGAGTACATTGGATTTGGTACGACCATGCTCTCCTGATTTCCAGCTGGGAAATTGGCGAGTGGAGGAACGCCCCGACATTTACGCAGCGAGCATAATGTAAACCTTTACGGTTTTAAAAGCTCTATAGTTGGGCCTAGGCTTTAGAGTTTTTCTTTTGGTTAAGGCTTTGTGTATTTTGTTTTTTTTAATTTATAATACAATGATCTTTCTTCATTTGTTCCTACGTCTCTACCCATTTTCATCCATTTGCATGTTTACTTCTTTATTTCTGAAACGGCAGATCCGATGACGAGTCCCCCGAAGGTACTAATACCTGGGACCCGCCTATCAACTTCGAGCAAGAAACGAATCAAACGGAAGATGAAGGGAACGAGGATGTGGGACTTCCCCCAGAATTAGAAAGGATGGTCGCCCATGAGGACCAAGAAATGGGGCCTCATCAAGAAGAAACAGAACTAGTAGACTTGGGAATTGGCAGTGGAAAAAGGGAAGTAAAGATAGGCACAGGTATTACCGCACCTATCCGTGAAGAATTAATAATCCTGCTAAGAGACTACCAAGACATCTTTGCTTGGTCATACCAAGATATGCCCGGTTTGAGTTCTGACATTGTACAACACCGATTACCTCTAAATCCCGAGTGTTCCCCGGTAAAGCAGAAACTGAGAAGGATGAAGCCCGAAACATCCTTGAAGATAAAAGAAGAAGTGAAGAAGCAATTTGACGCTGGTTTTCTGGCCGTCGCTCGGTATCCAGAATGGGTTTCCAACATTGTACCGGTCCCTAAGAAAGATGGGAAAGTACGAATGTGTGTGGATTATCGGGACCTGAATCGGGCCAGTCCCAAGGACAATTTTCCTTTGCCACACATTGATATCCTCGTAGATAACACGGCCAATTTCGCTTTATTTTCCTTCATGGACGGTTTCTCCGGTTACAATCAGATAAAGATGGCGCCAGAGGATATGGAAAAGACTACCTTCGTCACCCTGTGGGGGACGTTCTGTTACAAGGTGATGTCCTTTGGACTCAAGAATGTCGGGGCAACTTATCAACGCGCCATGGTAGCTTTGTTCCATGATATGATGCATCAAGAGATCGAGGTCTACGTGGACGACATAATTGCTAAATCTAAATCCGAGGAAGAACACCTTGTCAACCTGCGGAAGTTGTTCGAAAGGCTTAAGAAATATCAATTAAGGTTGAACCCTGCCAAGTGTACCTTTGGGGTCAAATCAGGGAAATTGCTTGGTTTCATCGTGAGCCAGAAAGGGATAGAGGTAGACCCCAAAAAGGTGAAGGCCATCCTTGAGATGCCAGAACCCCGTACTGAGAGGCAAGTCCGAGGCTTCCTGGGACGCTTGAATTATATTGCCAGATTCATATCGTAGCTCACCGCCATTTGTGAGCCGTTGTTCAAGCTCTTACGCAAAAACCAAACTGATCGCTGGAATGAGGATTGCCAAGAGGCTTTTGGAAGGATCAAGAAGCGCCTTATGAATCCTCCCGTGCTTATGCCACCAGTACCTGGAAGGCCTCTCATCTTGTACATGACAATCTTAGACGAGTCAATGGGGTGTATGCTGGGGCAACATGACGAATCCGGAAAGAAAGAATGCGTTGTTTACTACCTAAGTAAGAAGTTCACGACCTGTGAAATGAATTACTCCTTGCTCGAAAGAACATGTTGTGCTTTAGTATGGGCATCCCATCACCTAAGGCAGTACATGCTGAGCCATACTACCTGGTTGATATCCAAGATGGACCCAGTTAAGTACATCTTTGAAAAGCCAGCTCTCACGGGACGAATCGCCCGGTGGCAAGTCCTGCTATCCGAGTTTGATATAGTTTACGTCACCCAAAAGGCGATAAAAGGAAGCGCCTTAGTGAATTATTTGGCTCAACAGCCTCTTAACGACTATCAGCCCATGCATCCTGAATTCCCGGATGAGGACATCATGGCCTTGTTTGAGGAAAAATTGGACGAAGATCGGGACAAATGGACCGTATGGTTTGACGGAGTGTCAAACATTCTAGGCCATGGCGTTGGGGCAGTATTGGTCTCTCCGGACAATCAATGTGTACCTTTCACAGCCAGGCTAGGATTCGACTGCACCAACAACATGGCCGAATATGAAGCATGTGCCCTAGCCGTCCAGGCAGCGATTGACTCCAATGTCAAACTACTCAAGGTGTACGGCGACTCAGCGTTGGTAATCCATCAGCTGAGAGGGGAATGGGAAACTAGAGATCCCAAGCTGATACCCTACAAAGCCTATATCAAGGAATTGGCTAAAACCTTTGATGAGATCTCTTTCCATCATGTTCCCCGCGAGGAAAATCAAATGGTGGATGCGCTTGCTACTTTGGCGTCTATGTTCCAGCTAACGCCGCACGGGGATCTACCCTACATTGAATTTTGGTGTCGTGGCAAACCCGCGCATTTCTGCCAAGTAGAAGAGGAACGGGACGGTAAGCCTTGGTATTTCGACATCAAGCGATATGTTGTAAGCAAAGAATACCAGCCAGAGATTGCCGACAATGATAAGAGGATATTAAGAAGGTTGGCGGCCGGTTTCTTCATGAGCGGAAGCATACTGTATAAGAGAAACCACGACATGACACTCCTGCGGTGTGCGGATGCCAGGGAGGCGAATCACATGATCGAGGAAGTCCATGAGGGCTCGTTTGGAACGCACGCCAACGGGCATGCTATGGCCAGGAAGATCCTAAGAGCAGGTTATTACTGGCTTACCATGGAAAGTGATTGTTGTGTCCATGTAAGGAAATGCCACAAATGTCAAGCGTTCGCAGATAATGTCAATGCTCCACCGCATCCTCTGAATGTCATGTCCGCCCCTTGGCCTTTCTCCATGTGTGGAATAGATGTCATCGGGGCCATTGAGCCCAAGGCCTCAAATGGTCATCGCTTCATCCTCGTAGCGATAGATTATTTCACCAAGTGGGTCGAGGCGGCTTCCTACACCAATGTCACGAGGGGTGTAGTGGTCAGGTTCATTAAGAAAGAGATCATCTGCCGATATGGTTTGCCAAGGAAGATTATCACGGACAACGGCACCAACCTGAATAACAAGATGATGGGGGAAATGTGCGAGGAGTTTAAAATCCAGCATCACAATTCCACACCCTACCGGCCAAAGATGAATGGAGCCGTGGAAGCGGCCAATAAGAATATCAAAAAGATTATCCAAAAGATGACCGTGTCATACAGAGATTGGCACGAAATGCTCCCATTCGCGTTACACGGTTACCGAACTTCAGTGCGAACGTCAACTGGGGCAACGCCGTTCTCATTGGTATATGGGATGGAGGCTGTGTTACCGTTTGAGGTAGAAGTCCCGTCATTAAGGATCTTGGCAGAATCCGGATTAAAGGAATCAGAGTGGGCTCAAACGCGCTATGACCAGCTCAACCTCATTGAGGGTAAGCGCTTAACGGCCATGAGTCATGGGCGCTTGTACCAGCAAAGAATAAAGAGTGCATTCGACAAGAAGGTACGCTTGCGCAAGTTCCATGAGGGAGACCTTGTGCTAAAGAAAATGTCCCATGCTGTCAAGGACAATCGAGGAAAATGGGCCCCAAACTACGAAGGGCCTTTTGTTGTGAAGAAGGCTTTTTCCGGAGGAGCCCTGGTGCTTACCAACATGGATGGCGAAGAGCTACCTTCACCCGTGAATTCTGATGTCGTCAAGCGATATTATGCTTAGAATCTGGGGCAATTAAGGATGTCGTTGCATGTTCTTTATCTTTATGTGTTTTCTGGATTTCCCCCAGGAATTCCCCGTCTACAGTATCTCTCGTTACAATCTTTTAAAGAAATGAACGTGGATTCGAGGCTTTAGTCCTCACGTTGGTTTCAAACCTTGCGTTAATTTGTGATCACCTGAGCCCTTCCGCTCAGTTCATGGGATGCCCCAAGCGCTTAATTAAAATTGAACCTAAACCAACTTTCACTAAAATTTGCTGCGTTTGAAAACATTCATGCATACGCATACGCATGCATATTGTTGTGGTAAAACAGGGGCAGGATCATCTTGAGCTACCTTCTGGGGTAGGGACAAAACATGAACAGCAGAAACCAATCAAGATAAGACAACGACGCGATCAAGATTGGCCATACCTGGTTGTTTATTACTTGCAGGTACTTAGGAACGGATGCAAGTGGGGATGGGGTCACGACCGACCGATCGTTGCCCCTTCTCTGCGCTAAACAAGCAGAGAACGTCGCGCAAGGCAGCCCAGTATCCTTTGAATTCGTAGTATTTTACTACCATTGTTTGTTTTTTAGTAATTAACGCCTAATTCTAACTTAAGTAGGCTCAAATAGGCAAAACACTAACCCATAAGGAAGGAGGGGACATGGTTAATGTTCCTCTCCAAAAAAAAAAGTGCAGGTTAGCTCGCCTGGGCGAGCTGAGCTCGCCTGGGCGAGCTGAGCTCGCCTGGGCGAGCAACCCCTGCACCAAAATATAAAAGTGAGGAAAGGGGGGACGTTTTTGCATTCAAAAACTTCTTTTCCCCCTTTCAAAAGCCATACCCACGGAATTTACAAGTTTGCAGCCCTAGGATCTCTACTTTTCGCATTCTTTGATTCCGTTTTGCGCTTTTATTCATCAACAACAAGTAAGTATTCCATTCTTAAGCTTTCTAGCTTTTCATTGGTGTATTTTGATCTCCTTTTGGTGCTCTAAATTGTGGGAATGTGCTCAAATATGTGGGGCAATTTTGGTTTGTTTTCTTGCTTGATTGGGTTGAATTGGGGGTTTGTATGAGATGGCCCTAGGCCTATAATGCATTTTGAAGCAATGGGACATGCCACATTGTCCCCGTTTTCTTGCTATTGATGCCTAAACGCGCGCCCACCAAGTGTTCGGTGAAATGCCTCAATGGCATTAGCGCGTGATTTTCGTAGGGAAACAACCCATGGGGCAATTTGGTTTGCACATATTTTCTATTTTTTGGGACATGCATTCAGTTTCGAAAGGGCTAGAGTAATTGCCCCACATATATCCTAGGCCTAGGAACCAAAGTTTTTATGCAAAAGAACACAAGAGGGGGTGCATATTGGGTAAAGTTACCCTTTTTGGCCAGCAATCAGCTATGAGCCAAGCTACAATAATTTCCCTACGCCTAGATGTTTAGGAATTTTGCTCATCATAAATGTGTAGGTTTAGAATAGGTAGCAAAATACCTTTGGCAATTTACACTTTGGGTGTGGTAGCAAAATACTTGGATGTATGTACATGTAATTTTTGGTAGTCAAAATGTCTCACAAAAAAATATATATATGTTGCATGTTATGTAAAGAAAATACCTTACAAAAATACCTTTTAATTTGAATGCAATTTTAGTCAGCAAAAGAAAATATATTTGAATTTGCATGCGGCTTTAGGTAGCAAAAACACTTGAATAAAGCATGAAATGTAGCACCTTATTGTGTAGATAGCCAAGATTCATCACAAAGTTTGTATATGCATAGGTATTAGAAATACCAGAATGTGCACGTGTGCAATTTTTGGTAGCCAAAATGCTTTGAGTATGCATGTATGTAAATTTAGCCAAGTGATGTAGGTAGCAAATACACCTTGGAAGTACATATAAATAATCTAGGTAACGAAGGTGCCTTGATTGTGCATGGGTGCATTTTTCTTAGGTAGAAGAATATCTTGTGCGAGTGAATGTTCATAAGGAAGTATGTGCATGAGTTTGCTCTAAATTTACATTGATGTTTCTGTTTATTGGAGGAGGTTGTATGCCATTTTTGTTTTAAGAGTAGCATTTCTTGGTAAAACTAACTTTCCAAATGTTTGCCTTCGCAGGAAATGGCCCCGTGGAAGCTTGCCTCAAAGAGGTCCAGGAAGGATAAGGCGGCCGAAGGAACTAGTTCCGCTCCCGAGTATGACAGTCACCGCTTTAGGAGTGCTGTACATCAGCAGCGCTTCGAAGCCATCAAGGGATGGTCATTTCTCCGGGAGCGACGCGTCCAGCTCAGGGACGACGAGTATACTGATTTCCAGGAGGAGATAGGTCGCCGGCGGTGGGCATCACTAGTTACCCCCATGGCCAAATTTGATCCAGACATAGTCCTCGAATTTTATGCCAATGCTTGGCCAACAGAGGAGGGTGTGCGTGACATGAGGTCCTGGGTGAGGGGTCAGTGGATCCCGTTTGATGCAGATGCTATCGGCCAGCTCCTGGGATATCCGTTGGTGCTGGAAGAGGGCCAGGAGTGCGAGTATGGCCAGAGGAGGAACCGGTCTGATGGGTTCGATGAGGAGGCCATCGCCCAGTTGCTATGTATACCGGGGCAGGATTTTGCCCGGATTGCTGCAGGGAGGCGAGTGCGAATTATGCGCACCAACATGACCACCCTGACTCAAATATGGATGACTTTGCTGCTCAGCAACATCCTGCCCACCGACCATAATTCCGACCTCCCCCTGCCGAAGTGTCAGCTGGTGTACGCCATCCTGACGCGGATGAGCATCCATGTGGCTTAGTTAATCGCTGATGCCATCTATATTTTTGCAGGTATGGCGCCTACCAGGCACCCTTTGGATCCAGATAAGTCCAACAAGGCCCTGGGATTTCCCGCGCTGATCACAGGACTCTGCCAGTCGTTTGGAGTCCCCGTTACACCTACCAAGGTGATTCGGCCGCCCATCACCCGGGCTTTTATTGAGAAGTACTGCACCCAGAGACAGGCTCAAGGGGATGCTCCACAGGCCGTGGGCGCGCCACCACCACCTCATCAGGCTGGCCCGGCTGGGTCATTTGACATGGAGCAGTATGTCGCAACCTACCCTTCGGCGGGAGGGCGACGCGTGGCTCGCGGGATGCGTGTTCCACGAAAGGAATACGCGCGGAGTCGCCACCAACGTTTATTTGAGGAAAACGTCGGAAAAACCGGAAAAGACGCGATCTACGAACTTTTAAGTGAAAGGTTCGGGAGTTGTATTTACGCACGGGGAAGGTATTAGCACCCCACACGTCCGCCCCAAGGGACGGCAGCCTTTAATCGAATGTGCAAACATGACTTTGATTTTTTATGTTTCCTTTTTATGTCCTTATATCCTTTATACCCTTTTTATATTTTTCTTGTTTGTGGTCGACAAGGGTGTTTCCCTTTGCTCCTACGTATTCCTCAATTTGGGATGAGAAAATCAGACCTACGTAGTTCTTTCTTATCAAGTGATTCTTTTTTACTTAAGTGGTGATCATTTTAAGGCGTTGGACCTTAAAAATGATCCATTTTTACTTAGTGAGGAAATGAAATGACAAACTTCAAAAGCCTATTTTTGTGGACGAGCTTGACTAGGCGAGTTGATTTTAGCCTTAGTTTCACTTTAGTTATTAATCAATTCGATTAAGAATGAGAAATCCCAAAGAGAAAACGTCCGATTGATTTTCCGCTTTATTTTACTAAAAAGATGTTTTTTTGATTATTATATTATTTTTTTACCTCTTTTTGATTTCCAACGTGGTTACGGCACGACCGAACGGTCGGAATTTATTTTAACCGAAGTTAATGGATAATACAATTCAAACGTTCGGTGGAAATTTATTTTATTTTTAAGTTAAGCGAGAAATGACTTAAGTAAAATGGCTTAAGCACGTCAACAGGGGGTATAAAAAGTAAGCAAAACGAGAATAAAAATGCACGAAACACAATGTGGACCACCACGGGTACATAGAATGAATCGAAAAGCTTGGTTCGAGGTACTTACCCGTTGAAGATCGAAGAACGATGAAGAACGAATGAAGAACGTCGAAGAACGGTTGAAATCTTTGCGAAATTCCTCACGGAAAACGTTACGGAAACGTTTCGGAAGCGCCTCGGCTTAGATTTTCTTCACGGAAACAATTTTTCCAAGCAAATTCGAAAGAGAGAGAAGTGCCTCAGGGGCTGGACCCCTTCCTTCTTCATTTCCTCCCCTATTTATAGCAAAATAGGGGAGGTGGTTGCCGCCCAGCTCGCCCAGGCGAGCTCAGCTCGCCCAGGCGAGCAGGGTTGCTTCCTCCAGAAGCAACCGCCTTCTGGAGGAATCTTCTGGAGGGCCCAAATGGGCCTGGGTGCTATTTGCACCCCCATTTTTACTAAGTACACCCCCCTCTGCTGTTTTTTGGTGATTCTTTTTTCGTAAAGTTACGGAAACTTACGATTTCGTAACGATACTTGTTTTCTTTCCGTAATGTTACGGAACCTTGCGGATTACATAATCATCCCCTTTTTGACTTACGGAATGTTACGGAACCTCACTTAATTATGCAACGATGCTTCCATTTGATTTTCGGTGTGTCACGGAAACTTACGGATTGTGCATCAATATTTTTTGGTTTTTCGGCATGTCCTGAAATTTCACAAATTGCCTAATGATGGGTGCCAAGCACCTCACGAGGACCAAAGAATGGTCGCACGTCATCGAGCAAAGGTCCCCGGACGAAATTAGGGTATGACAGTTGCCCCTCTTTACTTGTCTTTTATTGGAGATAAAAGGAAAGTAAAGATAAGACACTAATTTCGTTCCTCTCGATTTGGCGAGAGTCGCGGGTGACCATAAAATCTCCACATGCAAATGACTTGTTGTTCCCGGAATTTCACAAATTGCCTAATGATGGATGCCAAGCATCTCACAAGGACCAAAGAATGGTCGCATGTCATCAAGCAAAGGTCTCCGAAAATTAGTGTATGACACTAATTTGGCTTCTCTCGGTTGACGAGAGTCGCAGGTGACCATGAAATTTCCGCATGTAAATGACTTGTTGTTCCCGGAGGAACAAAAGGTGCAGAAGACTGTGTCAGCCTCTGCATGCTATCAAGCGTTCTGTCTTACAGATAGCAAAAGAATGTTTATACGGATAACCACTCGGGTATTTCCGCGTATCATCGGGCCCGCCGCCTCTGGATGATACAAGGGTGCAGAATGACCAAACTTGGTCTCTGCTTGTCATCGGGCCCGCCGCCTCTGGATGAAAAAAGGGTGATAAAAGGGTGCGGATAACCGTAAGGTATCTCCGCGTATCATCGGGCCCGCCGCCTCTGGATGATACAAGGGTGCAGAATGACCAAACTTGGTCTCTGCTTGTCATCGGGCCCGCCGCCTCTGGATGACAAAAGGGTGATAAAAGGGTGCGGATAACCGTAAGGTATCTCCGCGTATCATCGGGCCCGCCGCCTCTGGATGATACAAGGGTGCAGAATGACCAAACTTGGTCTCTGCTTGTCATCGGGCCCGCCGCCTCTGGATGACAAAAGGGTGATAAAAGGGTGCGGATAACCGTAAGGTATCTCCGCGTATCATCGGGCCCGCCGCCTCTGGATGATACAAGGGTGCAGAATGACCAAACTTGGTCTCTGCTTGTCATCGGGCCCGCCGCCTCTGGATGACAAAAGGGTGCGAATAACCATAAGGTATCTCCGCGTATCATCGGGCCCGCCGCCTCTGGATGATACAAGGGTGCAGAATGACCAAACTTGGTCTCTGCTTGTCATCGGGCCCGCCGCCTCTGGATGACAAAAGGGTGCGAATAACCATAAGGTATCTCCGCGTATCATCGGGCCCGCCGCCTCTGGATGATACAAGGGTGCAGAATGACCAAACTTGGTCTCTGCTTGTCATCGGGCCCGCCGCCTCTGGATGACAAAAGGGTGCGAATAACCGTAAGGTATCTCCGCGTATCATCGGGCCCGCCGCCTCTGGATGATACAAGGGTGCAGAATGACCAAACTTGGTCTCTGCTTGTCATCGGGCCCGCCGCCTCTGGATGACAAAAGGGTGCGAATAACCGTAAGGTATCTCCGCGTATCATCGGGCCCGCCGCCTCTGGATGATACAAGGGTGCAGAATGACCAAACTTGGTCTCTGCTTGTCATCGGGCCCGCCGCCTCTGGATGACAAAAGGGTGCGAATAACCGTAAGGTATCTCCGCGTATCATCGGGCCCGCCGCCTCTGGATGATACAAGGGTGCAGAATGACCAAACTTGGTCTCTGCTTGTCATCGGGCCCGCCGCCTCTGGATGACAAAAGGGTGCGGATAACCGTAAGGTATCTCCGCGTATCATCGGGCCCGCCGCCTCTGGATGATACAAGGGTGCACGTCACATGACCTCAGGGTCAGTATGACAAAGATTATGGGGCGGCCGACAAAAGCAAAGCTCTTGCTCCTACGTATCCTCCAATGAGGAACTCAGACCTACGTAGTTCTGGATAACTTGTGAGACTTGAAAAGTCTCCATCGGAAAATGATGACATCTCCGGAAAGGGCGCAGATGACCATATTGGTCTCTGCTCGTCAATCACACTTGGGGTCACTGAATGACGAGGTGCAGATAACCGTGAGGTGTCTCCGCGGGCTACCAGCTCTTGAGTCATGACAACAAAAGGCGGTATGGTCGACAAAAGCGAGGCTCTTGCTCCTACGTATCCTCCAATGAGGAACTCAGACCTACGTAGTTCTGGATAACTTGTGAGACTTGAAAAAGTCTCGTTGTTTTCTCCACTAAAATGCAAACATGCTTTAGCAAAGAGACAAATATTCCAACTGATTTAGAGCAGCATATGCTTTTTTTTTTTTTTTTTTTTAGTGAAAAACAATGCGTCTACCGGGGAAGGAGAGTCTGCTGATGAAATTCCCCATAACCATAAATGAGATTTTGGATGTTAGCATTTCGTTTCTAAATGACCATTTAGAGGAAACACCGGGTTCGACAAAAATAGAAGAAATCACTCAAAGTGTATCAATCTCGCACAGGTAAGTGTTTCATCCTAATTCCGAACCATAGATATGTCACGACTTGACTTTGCAAACTATTTCCTATCAAATCAAAAATCACATGCGTGATCATGGATCAATAGGGCTTCCCTTGGGAATGGGTTCTTTTGGTGGTTTTTTTTTTCGGCTTTTGTGTGTTTTTGGCTTTTGATTTTTCTGGCTTTTTCTTTTTCTGTTTTTTTTTTTTTTTTTTTTTTTTTTTTGTTTAGTGCGGGGCGAGAAAAAAAAAAAAGTCGCTAGCGCACGGGATTTTGGTTGGTAATCAAAGGGAGAAGACCATTTTAGGTCGTGGTTTCCTTTCCTTCCTTTTTTGTTCATTTGGTGACAATTCTGTATTGTTCAGATATTGTCCGGTCCAAAGACCTCTCTGCACATTTCTTCTGTTTTCTTTCGATCCTTGATCAGGAGTTTTCTTTCCTTCTTTTCTCTTTTTTTCTTTCTCCCATTCTTTGATTGGGAATTTTCTTTCTTTTCTTTTTGCTTTCTCCCACTCTTTGATTGGGAATTTCCTTTCTTTTCTTTTTTTGCTTTCTCTTTGATTGGAAATTTCCCTTCTTTTCTTTTTTGCTTCCGAGGGTAAGGATTGACATTCTCACCCTAGGTCAAGGTTTATGGTGAGTCAGGATTTTGGCTCAAGGTTTGTAGAATGGCTAGACATGATACATGTCGGGGTTTGGTTTGGTTCAAGGATAAAAGGGATGCCCCACATTATTTCCATGACACAAATGCAAAAATGATGATTTGGAAATTTTATGCAAAACTGGTTATGCATGCACCTATGCGGACACTCAAGTGTCAAATTTTTATGGTTATGTGATGCTAGGGCTCAGGATTCATTTCCTCTATTTTAGTCAACCCAATGTTTCCAAAATATGTTCTTTTATCAATTTGTGCATTCATCCGAGTCCATTTTGGGCGTCTAGGAAAATCTTCACAGCATTCACCCTTCAGGTGTATACACATTTTTTCAAAAACTAGTTATGATCAGTGAATTTTTCCAAAGAAAAGTTGGAAGTCATCTCTTTTCAAAAGCATGTTGGTTTTTCAGCTTAACAACTTATTTTTTTCTTTTTTCTACCTTTTTCCTTACTTGCCCCTTTTTTTTTCTTATTTGCTCTCTTTTTCTTTTCACTTTCTTCTCTTTCCTATCTCATTTTCTTTCTTTTTCTATTTCATTTTTATCATGATTTTTTTTTTTTTTTCACATATATACTTTTGGACGATGTTCCTAAACGAAGAACTCTACACGGTTCCAGAATTTCAAACATCATCGATAGTAATGATATATAAATACTAACGCACCAATCTAAACAAAAATGTATGCGCTGTACAAATGACAATCGAAACAACAAAAACAAACGTTAGTCTCTCAAGTCAAAACAATAACATAGAATAAAAATGACAAAAGAAATATGAAATATGAAAGAAAACATGAATCTGGGGATCTCCCAGTCACGTATCTCCACTCCCTCCCAAGAAGTCAAGCAAATCGGCCATCTCCTCATCCTCGTGGGCTTCTTCTCCATCGCCGGGAGCTTCTGGGGGTGCCTCTCCTGCTTGGGCCTCGGGCCAATCTCCGGGCCATGCTACCTCTGCCCTGAACTGGTCTGGAGTAGGGCATGAAAAAGAAGCGAAGCCCTGGCTCTGCATGCTAAGGCTCATCTGGTACAGACAGTCATGGGTCCGTACATGTGCTCGGTGGTTGGCTGCCTGCTGGCGAACCAAATGCCGTAAATACTGCTCCATGTCAAATGCCCCAGCCTGGCCAGCCTGATGAGGTGGTGGGGGCGCGCCTGCGGCCTGTGGAGCATCACCCTGACCCTGTCTCTGGGTACAGTACTTCTCAATAAAAGCCCGGGTGATGGGCGGCCGAATCACCTTGGTAGGTGCAACGGGGACCCCGAACGACTGGCAGAGTCCTGTGATCAGTGCGGGGAATCCCAGGGCCCTGTTGGACTTATCTGGGTCCAAAGGGTGCCTAGTGGGCGCCATACCTGCAAAAATATAGATGGCATCAGCGATCAACTGAGCCACATGGATGCTCATCCGTGTCAGGATGGCGTACACCAGCTGGCACTTAGGCATGGGGAGGTCGGAATTATGATCGGTGGGCAGGATGTTGCTGAGGAGCAACGTCATCCATATCTGGGTCAGGGTGGTCATACTGGTGCGCATGATTCGCACTCGCCTCCCTGCAGCAGTCCGGGCAAAATCCTGCCCCGGTATACATAGCAGCTGGGCGATGGCCTCCTCATCGAACCCATCAGACCGGTTCCTCCTCTGGCCATACTCGCATTCCTGGCCCTCTTCCAACACCATCGGATATCCCAGGAGCTGGCTGATAGCGTCGGCATCGAACGGGATCCACTGACCCCTAACCCAGGATCTCATGTCACGCACGCCCTCCTCTGTTGGCCAAGCATTGGCATAAAATTCAAGGACTATTTCTGGATCAAACTTGGCCATAGGAGTAACCAGTGGTGCCCACCGCCGGCGCCCTATTTCCTCCTGAAAATCAGTATACTCGTCGTCCCTGAGCTGGACGCGTCGCTCCCGGAGAAACGACCATCCCTTGATGGCTTCGAAGCGCTGCTGGTGTACAGCGCTCCTAAAGCGGTGACTGTCGTACTCCGGAGCGGAACTAGTTCCTTCGGCAGCCTTGTCCTTCCTGGACCTCTTTGAGGCAAGCTTCCTCGGGGCCATTCCTGCGAAGGCAAACATTCGGAAAGTTAGTTTTACCAGTGGGACATTACTCTTAAGACAAAAATGGCATATAACCTCCTCCCATAAATACAAACATCAATGTAAATTTAGAGCAAGCTTATGCGCATATTTCCTTACAATCGTTCTCTTGCACAAGACATTCTATTATCCGAAAAAATGCACCCATATACAATCAAGGCAGCTTCGTTACCTAGATTATTTACACGTACTTCCAAGGTGTATTTGTTACTTACATCCCACACATCTCCTTGGCTAAATTCACATACATGCATACTCCAAGCATTTTGGGGTACCAAAAATTGCACATGTGCACATCTTGGTATTTCTAATACCTATACATACACAAACTTCATGATGAATCTTGACTATCTACACAATAAGGTGCCACATTTCATGCCTTTTTTTTCAAGTTTTTGCTACCTAAAGCCGCATGCAAATTCAAGCATATTTTCCTTTGCTGACTAAAATTGTATTCAAATTAAAAGGTATACATTTTTTGGTAATGTATTTTCTTTACATAACATGCAACATATTTATGTATATATTTTTTTGTGAGACATTTTGACTACCAAAAATTATATGTACATACATCCAAGTATTTTGCCATCATACCCAAAGTGTAAATTGCCAAAGGTATTTCGCTACCTATTCTAACCCTACACATTTATGATGAGCAAAATTCCTAACCATCTAGGCATAGGGAAAATATTGTAGTGTGGCCCATAGCTGATTGCTGGCCAAAAGGGTAACTTTACCCAATATGCACCTCCTTTTGTGCTCTTTTTGCAGAAAATTTCAGTTTCTAGGACTAGGATATATGTGGGGCAATTACTCTAGCCTTTTTCGGGAATGAATACATATTCCAAAAAAATAGAAAATATGCACAAACCAAAATACCCCATGGGTTGTCTCCTTACAAAAGTCACACGCTAATGCCATTGAGGCATTTCACCGAACACTTGGTGGGCGCGCGTTTAGGCATCAATAGCAAGAGAACGGGGACAATGTGGCATGTCCTATTGTTTCAAAATGCATTATAGGCCCAGGGCCATCTCATACCAACCCCTAATTTAACCTAATCAAGCAAGAAAACAAATCAAAATTGCCCCACATATTTGAGCACACCCCACAATTTAGAGCACCAAAAGGAGATCAAAATACATCAATGAAAAGCTAGAAAGCTTAGGGATGGAATACTTACTTGTTGGTGATGAACAAAAGCGCAAAACGGAATCAAAAATGCGAAAAAGGATGACCCTAGGGCTGCAAATTCGTCAATCCCGTGGGTATGGCTTTTGAAAGGGGGGAAAAGAGGTTTTTGAATGTAAAAACGCCCCCCCTTTCGTCATTTTTATAATTTGGTGCAGGGGTGGCTCGCCCAGGCGAGCCCAGCTCGCCCAGGCGAGCTAACCTGCACTTTTTTTTTTTTTTTTTTTTTTTTTTTTTTTTTTTTTTGGGAGGAACATTAACCATGTCCCCTCCCTTCTCATGAATTAGCATTTCGCCTAACTTGGACTTACTTAGGTTAGAATTAGGCGTTGATTACTTACTTTATTATTACTCTTTTCCTTTTTTTAAAACAAACAAATAGTAAAAGAAAGCTGCAAAATACAAAGGATACGGGGCTGCCTTGCAGCGACATTCCCTGCTTGTTTCGCACAGAGAAGGGTAACGATCGGTCGGTCGTGACCCCATCCCCGCTTGCGTTCATCCTTAAGTACCTGCGAGTAATAAACAACCAGGTATGGCCAATCTTGGCCGCATCATTACCCTACCTTGACTGGTTTCTGCCGTTCATGTTTTGTCTTCACTCCAAAAGGTAGCCCAAGGTGATCCTGCCCCTGTTTTACCACAACAATATACATGCGTATGCGTATGCGTATGCATGAATGTTTTCAAACGCAGAAAATTTAGGGAAAGTTGGTTCAGGTTCAATTTTAATTAAGCGCTTGGGGGATCCCATGAACTGAGCGGAAGGGCTCAGGCGATCGCAAGGTGTGAAACTAACGTGAGGACTAAAAGCCTCAAATCCATGCTCATTTCTTTGAAAGATCGTAACAAGAGATACAACGGACCGGAAATCCCTGGGGGGAAATCTAGAAAACGCATAAAGATAAAGAACATGCAGCGACATCCTTAATTGCCCCAGCTTCTAAGCATAATATTGTTTGACGACATCAGAGTTCACGGGTGAAGGTAGCTCTTCGCCATCCATGTTGGTAAGCACCAGGGCTCCTCCGGAAAAAGCCCTCTTCACAACAAAAGGCCCTTCGTAGTTCGGGGCCCATTTCCCTCGATGGTCCTTGACAGCATGGGACATTTTCTTTAGCACAAGGTCTCCCTCATGGAACTTGCGTAAGCGTACTTTCTTGTCGAATGCACTCTTCATTCTTTGCTGGTATAAGCGCCCATGACTCATGGCCGTTAAGCGCTTACCCTCAATGAGGTTGAGCTGATCGTAGCGTGTTTAAGCCCACTCTGATTCCTTTAATCCGGATTCTGCCAAGATCCTTAATGACGAGACTTCTACCTCAAATGGTAACACCGCCTCCATCCCATATACCAATGAGAACGGCGTTGCCCCAGTTGACGTTCGCACTGAAGTCCGGTAACCGTGTAACGCGAATGGGAGCATCTCGTGCCAATCCTTGTATGACACGGTCATCTTTTGGATAATCTTTTTGATATTCTTATTGGCTGCTTCCACGGCTCCATTCATCTTTGGCCGGTAGGGTGTGGAATTGTGGTGCTGGATTTTAAATTCCTCGCACATTTCCCCCATCATCTTGTTATTCAGGTTGGTGCCGTTGTCCGTGATAATCTTCCTTGGCAAACCATATCGGCAGATAATCTCCTTCTTAATGAACCTGACCACCACATTCCTCGTGACATTGGTATATGAAGCCGCCTCGACCCACTTGGTGAAATAATCTATTGCTACGAGGATGAAGCGATGACCATTCGAGGCCTTGGGCTCAATGGCCCCGATGACATCTATTCCCCACATGGAGAAAGGCCAAGGGGCGGACATGACATTCAGAGGATGCGGTGGGGCATTGACATTATCCGCGAATGCTTGACATTTGTGGCACTTCCTCACATGGACATAACAATCACTTTCCATAGTAAGCCAGTAATAACCTGCTCTTAAGATCTTCCTGGCCATAGCATGCCCGTTGGCGTGCGTTCCAAACGAGCCCCCATGGACTTCCTCGATCATGTGATTTGCCTCCTTGGCATCCACACATCGCAGGAGTGTCATGTCGTGATTTCTTTTATACAGTGTGTCTCCGCTCATGAAGAAACTGGCTGCCAACCTCCTCAATGTCCTCTTATCGTTGTCGGCAATCTCTGGCGGGTATTCTTTGCTTACGACATATCGCTTGATGTCGTAATACCAAGGCTTTCCGTCCCGTTCCTCTTCCACTTGGCAACAATGTGCGGGTTTGCCACGACACTGAAATTCAATGTAGGGTAGGTCCCCGTGCGGTGTTAGCTGGAACATAGATGCCAACGTAGCAAGTGCATCCGCCATTTGATTTTCCTCGCGGGGAACATGATGGAAGGAGATCTCATCGAAAGTTTTAGCCAATTCCTTGATGTAGGCTTTGTAGGGTATCAGCTTGGGATCTCTAGTTTCCCATTCTCCTCTCAGCTGATGGATTACCAACGCTGAGTCGCCGTACACCTTGAGTAGCTTGACATCGGAGTCAATTGCTGCCTGGACGGCTAGGGCACATGCTTCATATTCGGCCATGTTGTTGGTGCAGTCGAATCCTAGCCTGGCTGTGAAAGGTACACATTGATTGTCCGGAGAGATCAATACTGCCCCAACGCCATGACCTAGAATGTTTGACGCTCCGTCAAACCATACAGTCCATTTGTCCCGATCCTCGTCCAACTTTTCCTCGAACAAGGCCATGATGTCCTCATCCGGGAATTCCGGATGCATGGGCTGGTAGTCGTTAAGAGGCTGTTGAGCCAAATAATCTGCCAAAGCGCTTCCTTTTATCGCCTTTTGGGTGACGTAGACTATATCAAACTCAGATAGCAAGACTTGCCACCGGGCGATTCGTCCTGTGAGAGCTGGCTTTTCAAAGATGTACTTGACCGGGTCCATTTTGGATATCAACCAGGTAGTATGGCTCAGCATGTACTGCCTTAAGCGATGGGATGCCCATACCAAAGCACAACACGTTCTTTCGAGCAAGGAGTAATTCATCTCACAGGTCGTGAACTTCTTACTTAGGTAGTAAACAGCGCGCTCTTTCTTCCCGGATTCGTCATGTTACCCCAGCATACACCCCATTGATTCGTCCAAGATTGTCATGTACAAAATGAGAGGCCTTCCCGGTACTGGTGGCATAAGCACGGGAGGATTCATTAGGCACTTTTTGATCCTTCCAAAAGCCTCCTGGCAATCCTCATTCCACCGATCAGTTTGGTTTTTGCGCAAGAGTTTAAACAACGGCTCACAAATGGCGGTGAGCTGCGATATGAATCTGGCAATATAATTCAAACGCCCCAGGAAACCTCGGACTTGCCTCTCTGTACGGGGTTCCGGCATCTCAAGGATAGCCTTCACTTTTTCGGGGTCTACCTCTATCCCTTTCTGGCTTACCACGAAACCAAGCAATTTCCCTGATTTGACCCCAAAGGTACACTTAGCGGGGTTCAACCTTAATTGATATTTCTTAAGCCTTTCGAACAACTTCCGCAGGTTGACAAGGTGTTCTTCCTCAGATTTAGATTTAGCAATTATGTCGTCCACGTAGACCTCGATCTCTTGATGCATCATATCATGGAACAAAGCTACCATGGCCCGTTGATAAGTTGCCCCGGCATTCTTGAGTCCAAAGGACATCACCTTGTAACAGAACGTTCCCCACAGGGTGACGAAAGTAGTCTTTTCCATATCCTCGGGCGCCATCTTTATCTGATTGTAACCAGAGAAACCGTCCATGAAGGAAAATAAGGCGAAATTGGTCGTGTTATCTACGAGGATATCGATGTGTGGTAAAGGAAAATTGTCCTTGGGACTGGCCCGATTCAGGTCCCGGTAATCTACACACATTCGTACTTTCCCACCTTTTTTAGGAACTGGTACGATGTTGGCAACCCATTCTGGATACCGAGCGACGGCCAGAAATCCAGCATCAAATTGCTTCTTCACTTCTTCTTTTATCTTCAAGGATGTTTCGGGCTTCATCCTCCTTAGTTTCTGTTTTACCGGGGAACACCCGGGATTTAGAGGTAATCGGTGCTGCACAATGTCAGAACTCAAACCGGGCATATCTTGGTATGACCAAGCAAAGATGTCTTGGTAGTCTTTTAGCAGGATTATTAATTCTTCACGGATAGGTGCGGTAATGCCTGTACCTATCTTTACTTCCCTCTTTCCACTGCCAATTCCTAAGTCTACTAGCTCTGTTTCTTCTTGATGAGGCCCCATTTCTTGGTCCTCGTGGGCGACCATTCTTTCTAGTTCCGAAGGAAGTCCCACATCCTCATCTCCTTCATCTTCCGTTTGATTCATTTCTTGCTCGAAGTTGATAGACGGGTCCCAGGTATTAGTACCTTCGGGGGACTCGTCATCGAATCTGCCGTTTTAGAAAAGAAGTAAACATGCAAATGAATGAGAATGGGTAGAGACCAGGAACAGATGAAGAAAGATCCTTGTATTATAAATTCAAAAACAAAAGACACAAAGCCTTAACAAAATGAAAACTCTAAAGCCTAGGCCCAACTATAGAGCTTTTAAAACCGTAAAGGTTTACATTATGCTTGTTGCGTAAATGCCGGGGCGTTCCTCCACTCGCCAATTTCCCAGCTGGAAATCAGGAGGGCATGGTCGGACCAAATCCAAAGTACTTGGAACATCATCTTCACATATCGCGAACACTTGACCTTCGTCTCCCAGACCCGCACTTATAAAGCTTCTACTTATGTGGCAGGGCGGGCTTCCTTCACTTTCTTGCTTCCAACGCGAGCTCTGACCACTGTTCTTCCTTCCCGCGATGCTTCTTTTCATGTCCGCCTGAGTGGGCTTATAGCCTAAACCATACTTCCCACGATTCCCTTGGGTTTTTATCAGACTAGTTATGCCGCCATTGTCTCTTCCTAAACCCATCCCGGGTTCATAACCGTTCCCCAACATAACTCGGGCCATCATTACCGCCGCATCGGACAGACAAGGTTGCCCAAAGAGGGAGTCCACGGAGGAAATGCTGACCACCTCAAAAGACTGGAAAGCGGTTTCTAACGATTCTTCTGCGGCTTCCACATAAGGCATGGAGGATGGGCAGCTTACCAAGATATCTTCCTCGCCTGACACGATGACCAAGTGCCCCTCCACTACGAATTTCAGCTTTTGGTGGAGCGTAGACGGCACGACTCCCACTGAGTGGATCCACGGGCGCCCCAACAGGCAGCTGTAGGGGGGTTAATATCCATTATTTGGAAGGTGACTTGACAGGTGTGAGGGCCTATTTGTACTGGGAGATCGATCTCTCCCCTAACCTCTCGGCGAGTGCCGTCGAAGGCCCGAACCACCATTGAACTTGGTTTTAAGTGGGAAGCATTGAATGGTAACTTCTCCAAAGTGCTCTTAGGCATCACGTTTAAACTGGAACCATTATCGATGAGCACCTTGGCTACGATATGGTCCATACACTTGACTGATACGTGTAAAGCCTTATTATGCCCTCTCCCCTCGGCGGGGATTTCTTCTTCGGCGAAGGCAAGATAGTTGTTGGCAGTGATATTGTTGACCAGCCCTCCGAAACCTTCTACCGGAGATATCTTGGGCCACGTGAGCCTCGTTCAGCACCTTTACTAGCAGAGCCCGATGAGGCTCGGAGCTCATAAGTAACTCCAACAGCGAGACCCTAGCCGGGGTTTTGTTGAGCTGTTCGATAACCTTGAATTCGCTTTGCTGAATTATGCGAAGGAACTCGCTGGCTCCTCTAGCGACACCTCCTTTCTACCATCCTTTTTCTCTGGGGGCCCCTTTGCTGGAATATCTTTATTCGAAGCGTGGGGTGCTTTGCCATCTTGTTCCTCCACCACTTTTCCTTTTCCTTTGACGTCGGCGGGTTGGACTGGTAGGTCCGGAGGTGCGAACACACGACCACTACGGGTCACACCATCAGCCCCGTGATATTTGTTACTTTAGCTGACAGCGAGCTGACGTCCGTGACTTCTTCTTCCTTCTTCCCCGGAGGTGTATATCTCCACGGGACCGCGTGACTATTTTGATACGGGAAAGGAACAGGTTTGGTCATTAAGGGGTGCCCGGGCTTTTGCGAGGCTGCATTTTTAGTGAAGTATATCACCAAGGGTTTGGGCTTCGCAACACCGCTCCCCTCCGTAGATTGCATGCATATATGCTGCTCTTCTTTTCCTTTAATGCCGACTTCTAGTCGACCTTGGTCTATCATCCGTTGTAACAATTCCTCTACTTCCAAACACGTCTCCATGTCATGCATCTCGCCGGAATGTAGCAAACAGGAATCCTCCTTACACCACTATGGGGAATTACACCTCCCTTTTGTAGGGCCTCAAAGATAAACTCCTAGGGGTTGCCACATCCCTTAAAGGTTTTAGACCTGTGCGGCTATCGGATTCAACTGCATTAACTGCTCCCCCTCCATGATTGGCGAGCGGGTTGGTCCTCACATTGGGCCGATCCTCTTGGAAAGTCAGCCATCCGGCATCCATTAAATGTTGGACCTTGTATTTAAGGGCCAAGCATTTTTCGACGGAATGCCCTGGGACACCCCCATGGTACTTGCAAGTTGCATTAGGGTCATACCACTTCGGGAAAGGGGGTTCGAGGACCCTTCCGGGAGTTACCACGGCCAAATGATTGGCGATGAGGGACGGTAGAAGATCTTCGTACGTCATTGGGAGCGGGGTGAATTCCGGCAATGGCCTCGGAGGGAAGTTCCTTGTCGTGTTGGAATTACCGGCCGTCGAGTTCGTGTTCGGAGTTGGAACTTGGGGAGCTTCCCTCTGGGCGGGTGCCTTAGGCTGCACGGGTGTTGAACTAGAGGCGTTCCCAGGATGAGCCGAGAAGCTTGGGTGATGTTGCGCGTACTGATGGGTAACCATGAGGTGTTTGCTGGCGTTTGACCCACGCGGGTGTTGAAGAGACGGCATGGGCATCTCCTTCCTTCCTTTTTGCCCCTGTTGCCCCGATTCTTTTGGCGTTCACGTTTGTGGAGGAAACGTAATCAAACTTTCCTCTTTTTTAATCCAACCTCGATTCTTTCCCCGGCAAACACCAGATCCGCGAAGCTGGACGGCATGTAACCCACTAGCTTCTCATAGTAGAACACTGGCAGAGTGTCTACCATCATGGTGATCATCTCTCTCTCAACCATGGGAGGAGCTACTTGTGCCGCCAAATCCCTCCATCGCTGGCGCATATTCTTTAAAGGTTTCACC
>NW_021144520.1:0-32617 GCF_004193775.1 Glycine soja
CAAACTCGAAGGTGAGGACGCATGAACGAAAAGCAATTCATGGGGCTCCGAAAAAGTTGAGAATGGAGAATTGCACTAACAATCGCTACGCATGGCTCCAAACTCGAAGATGGAGGACACATGAACGAAAACGCAATTCTGGGGTTCCGAAAAAAGGGTTGAGAATGGAGAATTGCACTAAGCAATCACTGCGCATGGCTCCAAACTCGAAGGTGGAGACACATGAACGAAAACGCAATTCATGGGCTCCGAAAAAGGGGTTGAGAATGGAGAATTGCACTAAGCAATCACTACGCATGGCTCCAAACTCAAGGTGGAGGACACATGAACGACAACGCAATTCATGGGGCTCCGAAAAAGATTGAGAATGGTGAATTGCACTAAGCAATCACTACGCATGGCTCCAAACTCAAAGGTGGAGGACACATGAACGAAAACGCAATTCATGGGGCTCCGAAAAAGGGGTTGAGAATGGAGAATTGCACTAAGCAATCACTGCGCATGGCTCCAAACTCGAAGGTGGAGGACACATGAACGAAAACGTAATTCACGGGGTTCCGAAAAGATTGAGAATGGAGAATTGCACTAAACAATCACTACGCATGGCTCCAAACTCGAAGATGGAGACACATGAACGAAAACGCAATTCTTGGGGCTCCGAAAAAGGTTGAGAATGGAGAATTGCACTAAGCAATCACTACGCATGGCTCCAAACTCGAAGGTGGAGGACACATGAACGAAAACGCAATTCATGGGGCTCCGAAAAAGGGTTGAGAATGGAGAATTGCACTAAGCAATCACTACGCATGGCTCCAAACTCGAAGGTGGAGGACACATGAACGAAAACGCAATTCATGGGGCTCCGAAAAAGGTTGAGAATGGAGAATTGCACTAAGCAATCACTACGCATGGCTCCAAACTCGAAGGTGGAGGACACATGAACGAAAACGCAATTAATGGGCTCCTGAAAAGGGTTGAGAATGGAGAATTGCACTAAGCAATCACTACGCATGGCTCCAAACTCGAAGGTGGAGGACACATGAACGAAAAGTAATTCACGGGGTTCCGAAAAAGATTGAGAATGGAGAAATGCACTAAACAATCACTACGCATGGCTCCAAACTCGAAGATGGAGGACACATGAACGAAAACGCAATTCATGGGGCTCTGAAAAAGTGTTGAGAATGGAGAATTGCACTAAGCAATCACTGCGCATGGCTCCAAATCGAAGGTGGAAGACACATGAACGAAAACGCAATTCATGGGGCTCCGAAAAATGGTTGAGAATGGAGAATTGCACTAAGCAATCACTACGCATGGCTCCAAACTCGAAGGTGGAGGACACATGAACGAAAACGCAATTCATGGGGCTCCGAAAAATGGGTTGAGAATGGAGAATTGCACTAAGCAATCATTACGCATGGCTCCAAACTCGAAGGTGGAGGACACATGAACGAAAACGCAATTCATGGGGCTCCGAAAAAGGGTTGAGAATGGAGAATTGAACTAAGCAATCACTGCGCATGGCTCCAAACTCGAAGGTGGAGGACACATGAACGAAAACGTAATTCACGGGGCTCCGAAAAAGGTTGAGAATGGAGAATTGCACTAAACAATCACTACGCATGGCTCCAAACTCAAGGTGGAGGACACATGAACGAAAACGCAATTCATGGGGCTCCGAAAAAGGGGTTGAGAATGGAGAATTGCACTAAGCAATCACTGCGCATGGCTCCAAACTCGAAGGTGGAGGACACATGAACGAAAACGTAATTCACGGGTTCCGAAAAAGATTGAGAATGGAGAAATGCACTAAACAATCACTACGCATGGCTCCAAACTCGAAGATGGAGGACACATGAACGAAAACGCAATTCTGGGGCTCCGAAAAAAGGGTTGAGAATGGAGAATTGCACTAAGCAATCACTGCGCATGGCTCCAAACTCGAAGGTGGAAGACACATGAACGAAAACGCAATTCATGGGGCTCCGAAAAAGGGTTGAGAATGGAGAATTTCACTAAGCAATCACTACGCATCGCTCCAAACTCAAGGTGGAGGACACATGAACGGCAACGCAATTCATGGGGCTCCGAAAAAGATGAGAATGGAGAATTGCACTAAACAATCACTACGCATGGCTCCAAACTCAAGGTGGAGGACACATGAACGAAAACGCAATTCATGGGGCTCCGAAAAAAGGGGTTGAGAATGGAGAATTGCACTAAGCAATCACTGCGCATGGCTCCAAACTCGAAGGTGGAGGACACATGAACGAAAACGTAATTCACGGGGTTCCGAAAAAGATTGAGAATGGAGAAATGCACTAACAATCACTACGCATGGCTCCAAACTCGAAGATGGAGGACACATGAACGAAAACGCAATTCTTGGGGCTCCGAAAAAGTGTTGAGATGGAGAATTGCACTAAGCAATCACTGCGCATGGCTCCAAAGTCGAAGGTGGAAGACACATGAACGAAAACGCAATTCATGGGGCTCCGAAAAAGGGTTGAGAATGGAGAATTGCACTAAGCAATCACTACGCATGGCTCCAAACTCGAAGGTGGAGGACACATGAACGAAAACGCAATTAATGGGGCTCCGAAAAAGATTGAGAATGGAGAATTGCACTAAGCAATCATTACGCATGGCTCCAAACTCGAAGATGGAGGACACATGAACGAAAACGCAATTCATGGGGCTCCGAAAAAGGGGTTGAGAATGGAGAATTGAACTAAGCAATCACTGCGCATGGCTCCAAACTCGAAGGTGGAGGACACATGAACGAAAACGTAATTCACGGGGCTCCGAAAAAGGTTGAGAATGGAGAATTGCAGTAAGCAATCACTACGCATGGCTCTAAACTCGAAGGTGTAGGACACATGAACGAAAACACAATTAATGGGGCTCCTGAAAAGGGTTGAGAATCGAGAATTGCACTAAGCAATCACTACGCATGGCTCCAAACTCGAAGGTGGAGGACACATGAACGAAAACGCAATTCACGGGGCTCCGAAAAAGGGTTGAGAATGGAGAATTGCACTAAGCAATCACTATGCATGGCTCCAAACTCAAAGGTGGAGGACACATGAACGAAAACGCAATTCATGGGGCTCCGAAAAGGGTTTGAGAATGGAGAATTGCACTAAGCAATCACTACACATGGCTCCAAACTCGAAGGTGGAGGACGCATGAACGAAAAGGCAATTCATGGGGCTCCGAAAAAGATTGAGAATGGAGAATTGCACTAAACAATCGCTACGCATGGCTCCAAACTCGAAGATGGAGGACACATGAACGAAAACGCAATTCTTGGGGCTCCGAAAAAAGGGTTGAGAATGGAGAATTGCACTAAGCAATCACTGCGCATGGCTCCAAACTCGAAGGTGGAAGACACATGAACGAAAACGCAATTCATGGGGCTCCGAAAAAGGGGTTGAGAATGGAAAATTGCACTAAGCAATCGCTACGCATAGCTCCAAACTCAAAGGTTGAGGACACATGAACGACAACGCAATTCATGGGGCTCCGAAAAAGATTGAGAATGGAGAATTGCACTAAACAATCACTACGCATGGCTCCAAACTCAAAGGTGGAGGACACATGAACGAAAACGCAATTCATGGGGCTCCGAAAAAGGGGTTGAGAATGGAGAATTGCACTAAGCAATCACTGCGCATGGCTCCAAACTCGAAGGTGGAGGACACATGAACGAAAACGCAATTCATGGGGTTCCGAAAAAGATTAAGAATGGAGAATTGCACTAAGCAATCACTACGCATGGCTCCAAACTCGAAGGTGGAGGACACATGAACGAAAACACAATTAATGGGGCTCCGAAAAGGGGTTGAGAATGGAGAATTGCACTAAGCAATCATTACGCATGGCTCCAAACTCAAAGGTGGAGGACACATGAACGAAAACGTAATTCACAGGTGTCATACCCTAATTTCGTCCGGGGACCTTTGCTCGATGACGTGCGACCATTCTTTGGTCCTCGTGAGGTGCTTGGCACCCATCATTAGGCAATTTGTGAAATTTCAGGACATGCCGAAAAACCAAAAAAAATATTGATGCACAATCCGTAAGTTTCCGTGACACACCGGAAATCAAATGGAAGCATCGTTGCATAATTAAGTGGGGTTCCGTAACATTCCGTAAGTCAAAAAGGGGATGATTATGTAATCCGCAAGGTTCCGTAACATTACGGAAAGAAAACAAGTATCGTTACGAAATTCGTAAGTTTCCGTAACTTTACGAAAAAAGAATCACCAAAAAACAGCAGAGGGGGGTGTACTTAGTAAAAATGGGGGTGCAAATAGCACCCAGGCCCACTTGGGCCCTCCAGAAGCTTCCTCCAGAAGGCGGTTGCTTCTGGAGGAAGCAACCCTGCTCGCCTGGGCGAGCTGAGCTCGCCTGGGCGAGCTGGGCGGCAACCACCTCCCCTATTTTGCTATAAATAGGGGAGGAAGGCAAGAAGGAAGGGGTTCAGCCCCTTAGGCACTTCTCTCTCTTTCGAATTTGCTTGGAAAAATCGTTTCCGTGAAGAAAATCTAAGCCGAGGCGCTTCCGAAACGTTTCCGTAACGTTTTCCGTGAGGAATCTCGCAAAGCTTTCAACCGTTCTTCGACGTTCTTCATTCGTTCTTCATCGTTCTTCGATCTTCAACGGGTAAGTACCTCGAACCAAGCTTTTCGATTCATTCTATGCACCCGTAGTGGTCCACATTGTGTTTCGTGCATTTTTATTCTCATTTTGTTTACTTTTTATACCCCCTGTTGACGTGCTTAAGCCATTTTACTTAAGTCATTTCTCGCTTAACTTAAAAATAAAATAAATTTCCACCGAACGTTTGAATTGTATTATCCATTAACTTCGGTTAAAATAAATTCCGACCGTTCGGTCGTGCCGTAACCACGTTGGAAATCAAAAAGAGGTAAAAAATAATATAAATAATAAAAAAAAAACATCTTTTAGTAAAATAAAGCGGAAAAATCAATCGGACGTTTTCTCTTTGGGATTTCTCATTCTTAATCGAATTGATTAATAACTAAAGTGAAACTAAGGCTAAAATCAACTCGCTTAGTCAAGCTCGTCCACAAAAATAGGTTTTTTTGAAGTTCGTCATTTCAAATTTCTCACTAAGTAAAATGGATCATTTTTAAGGTCCAACGCCTTAAAATGATCACCTCTTAAAGTAAAAAAGAATCACTTGATAAAAAAGAACTACGTAGGTCTGATTTTCTCATCCCAAATTGAGGAATACGTAGGAGCAAAGGGAAACACCCTTGTCGACCACAAAAAGAAAAAAATATAAAAAGGGTATAAAGGACATAGAGACATAAAAAGGGAACATAAAAAATCAAAGTCATGTTTGCACGTTCGTAGATCGTAGATCGCGTCTTTTCCGGTTTTTCCGACGTGCGTAAATACAACTCCCGAACCTTTCACTTAAAAGTTCGTAGATCGCGTCTTTTCCGGTTTTTCCGACGTTTTCCTCAAATAAACGTTGGTGGCGACTCCGCGCGTATTCCTTTCGTGGAACACGCATCCCGCGAGTCTCGCGTCGCCCTCCCGCCGAAGGGTAGGTTGCGACAGTTGGCGACTCCACTGGGGACTGTTTTTTAGAGAGTTAGGCCGTTTAATCTTGTGCAATGTTTTATCATGACTTTCTCCTTTGTTGGTTTCCCTTTATTTGTCTTATGTTCTTGTGTATATAAACTTTTTGTTGCTTTTAGTGTGTTTTAGAATGTATGCATGAGGTAAATATTTATTCATTTGATGCACACAAACACCAACACTATTTGCACACACTGTGAGTGAAAAAGGGCCCTATACCCGGGTTCATGGGAGCATAAGGAGTGGAGGTGAATCTGTGATCATGCTAGGTCTCCGACTTGCTTGATTACAGTGAACCCTCATCTAGAGCTTTTCTCTTTGAAAACCTATTGTTGCTAGTAGTCCCTACTGCTACAATATGTTCTTCAAAGGGGATGATACCTCTAGAAACCATCAAGAGAGATATGACTACCTTGGGGATTATTGCTAAAAGCCTAGTTAGTTCTCTCCCTTATAGGTCCCTTAAATAGGGGCACGAAGCAAACACGCTGCGTGCCATTTTTCACACTGCCATGCATGAGTATCATATACCCTTTTGCTTATGTTCGGTAAATATTGTCATACTGTGTACATTCCCGCATTGTGTCTTTTGCATAGGCATTGCATATGGGTTCTGTCTTGATCCCTACTGTAAACAAACCAACGGAGGGTCCGTGTCGCCTTCTTAAAAACGTGCGTTGGGGCATTTTGCTACCCCTAGACGTCGTATCTAAGAAGGGGACAAATTCCCCGGACCCCCGCATTCCTAGATTGCATCTGTGTCATATGCATTCCATCATGCATTCATCCATTCCACCCATGAGATATCGGAGTTTTGATTTGCACCAGCTTTTATCTCACTTTAGTAAGCATGGGAACAAATCAAACCGGCAAGAGGTTCTACCAAGTCAAGGTCAAAAGCCCAGATACCACCAGCATCAAGGAATTAGGGCGGTTGATGGAACCCCTCCAAATGCAAGCCTTCCGCAAGACTTACGGAAAGATCTTAGAGTTGACCATAGCAGAGGTGTCCATAGAAGCCATTGCATCACTTACCCAATACTACGACCAGCCTTTGAGATGCTTCACATTCGGGGACTTCCAATTAGTACCAACCATTGAAGAATTTGAGGAGATTCTAGGATGTCCTCTCGGGGGAAGAAAACCATATCTTTCCTCCGGGTGTCTCCCCTCTTTGAGCAGAATTGCAACTGTGGTCAAGGATTCAGCAAGAGGTTTGGACCGCATAAAACAGACTCGGAACGGCATAGCGGGCCTACCACAGAAGTACCTAGAAGACAAGGCGAGGGGTATGGCCAATCAAGGAGACTGGGTCCCGTTTATGGATGTGTTAGCTTTGCTAATTTTTGGGGTCGTCCTCTTTCCAAACGTGGATGGTTTGATAGACCTAGCAGCAATCGACGCTTTCCTTGCCTACCACCATAGCAAGGAAAGTCCGGTGGTAGCTGTCTTGGCAGATCTATTTGACACATTTGACCGAAGGTGCGAGAAGAGTAGCGCACGGATCATCTGTTGCTTACCCGCCCTCTGTGTTTGGTTGGTTTCACACTTGTTCCAACAAGACACAAGACATCCATGTCCGCTCCTGAGCCATCGCTCGTGTACTGAAAAGAAGAGAATGGATTGGGACCAGCTCTTGGCCGGGATAGGAGGTAGAACAATCAGTTGGTTCCCCCGATGGAAGGAAGGAAAAGAAGGAGTCCTTTTCTCATGTGGAAGGTACCCAAACATTCCACTGGTAGGAACGAGGGGTTGTATTAATTACAATCCCACGCTTGCTATAAGACAACTAGGGTACCCCATGAGGGGAGCACCGACGGAAGAAAGCATGTCTCCTTTCCTTGTGAGGGATCTCGGCGCACAAAATTCCAAGACTATACAAAGAATCCATAAGGCATGGGAAACCCCGTTAAGGAAAGATCAAGAGCTTAGAGGCATTCGTAATGGCATCATTGGTGGGTACCACGAATGGCTGAAGGTTCGCATACGAGGTTTAGATTGGCTCGCCAAGTTAAAAGTCGTCAGCGAAGAGAATTTTGAAGCACCGGAAGAGGACGAAGAAGTCCAAGCTCTCAAAAGCGAGTTAGGAAAGGCAAAACTCGCCAAGGAGAAGTTCAAGTTGGCTGCTACACACGTTCGGAAGGAGTGCGCCGGGTTACGGGAAGAGAATGCAATTACCGCAAGAGCCCTTGAACAAGAGACCAAGAGGGCTCGCAAGGAAGAGTATGGCCGGAACAAATTTCGCGGAGCTCTATGGGGTAGCAATAATGAACTCAAGTTGCGAAGGGAAGAAAGGGACCAGTCGCGAGCACATAGCATGGTTCTGAAAGAGGAGTTGATTGCTTGTTCAAGGTCCGAGAGAAGCTTGTCTCAGCGTCTATGCGAGACAGAGACCAACATGTTAGCTATCATCGCCAAGTACCAAGAAGAGTTGGGTCTAGCCACGGCCCACGAGCATAGAATCGCGGATAAGTATGCCCAAGTATATGCGGAAAAAGAGGCTAGAGGAAGGGTGATCGACTCTTTACACCAAGAGGCAACCAGGTGGATGGATCGGTTTGCTCTTACCTTGAACGGGAGTCAAGAACTTCCCCGATTGTTAGCCAAGGCCAAGGCGATGGCAGACACCTACTCCGCCCCCGAAGAGATTCATGGGCTTCTCGGCTATTGTCAGCATATGATAGACTTAATGGCCCACATAATTAGAAATCGTTAGGAAACTTGTATGGTCTCTCAGACCTTGACTAGATATGACTTCCTTTTTGAAATAAAATGAGTTGGTCCCAGGTTTCTACTCCAAAAAGCTTGTGCAAATCAAATCACTCCTACATCTCATCTCTAGCATGCATTTTCTTTCTTTACCCACTCCTCACGTTTGGTTTTTTAGGGAAAAACACCATAACTAAACGCGCCGCAAGGGATCCCTATCGCACCAGATCCAAATCTAGAACGATGGGTGATCAAGAGGAGACACAGGAACAGATGAAAGCCGACATGTCGGCTCTGAAAGAACAAATGGCCTCCATGATGGAGGCCATGTTAGGTATGAAGCAGATCATGGAGAAGAACGCGGCCACCGCCGCCGCTGTCAGTTCGGCTGCCGAAGCAGACCCGACTCTCTTGGCAGCTGCGCACCAGCCTCCCTCAAACATAGTAGGACGGGGAAGGGACACACTGGGGCACGATGGCAGTCCTCACCTGGGATACAACCGAGCGGCTTACCCTTATGGATTGCCGCCCAACTATTCACCACCCATCTTGCAAGAAGATGCGGGCCACATTGCTTCTACCGTCCATGAAAAAGAGCCTCCTCAGCAGCCCGACGAAGTCCATAAAGACCCTCAAGATTATGCTCGGAGGGATGTCGAGTTTTATCCCCCGGTCCCCGAAGGGCCGGCACCAGGCACGTTGCCTCAACCCAACATCGCAGCATCGCCAATAGTTTTGTCCATGGAAGGGCCGCCCCCGGCAACTGAAGAAAGGAGGAAGCTCGATCTCCTTGAGGAAAGATTGAGGGCTGTGGAAGGATTTGGGGATTATCCGTTTGCAGACATGACGGATCTTTGCTTAGTACCCGATGTTGTTATTCCCCCGAAGTTCAAAGTGCCGGACTTCGACAAGTATAAAGGGACGACTTGTCCCAAAAACCATCTCAAAATGTACTGCCGTAAGATGGGCGCTCATTCTAAAGATGAAAAGCTGTTGATACACTTCTTTCAGGATAGCTTGGCCGGAGCTGCGGTAGTGTGGTACACTAATTTGGAAGCTTCCCGTATCCGTACATGGAAGGATCTGATTACCGCCTTCCTAAGGCAGTATCAGTACAATTCTGATATGGCTCCTGACCGTACTCAACTGCAGAATATGTTTAAGAAAGAGGGTGAAACCTTTAAAGAATATGCGCAGCGATGGAGGGATTTGGCGGCACAAGTAGCTCCTCCCATGGTTGAGAGAGAGATGATCACCATGATGGTAGACACTCTGCCAGTGTTCTACTATGAGAAGCTAGTGGGTTACATGCCGTCCAGCTTTGCGGATCTGGTGTTTGCCGGGGAAAGAATCGAGGTTGGATTGAAGAGAGGAAAGTTTGATTACGTTTCCTCCACAAACGTGAACGCCAAGAGAATCGGGGCAACAGGGGCAAAAAGGAAGGAAGGAGATGCCCATGCCGTCTCTTCAACACCCGCGTGGGTCAAACCCCAGCAAACACCTCATGGTACCCATCAGTACGCGCAACACCACCCAAGCTTCTCGGCTCATGCGGGGAACGCCTCTAGTTCAACACCCGTGCAGCCTAAGGCACCCACCCAGAGGGAAGCTCCCCAATTCCAACTCCGAACGCGACTCGACCGGCCGGTAATTCCAACACGACAAGGAACTTCCCTCCGAGGCCGTTGCCGGAATTCACCCCGCTCCCAATGACGTACGAAGATCTTCTACCATCCCTCATCGCCAATCATTTGGCCGTGGTAACTCCCGGAAGGGTCCTCGAACCCCCTTTCCCGAAGTGGTATGACCCTAATGCAACTTGCAAGTACCATGGGGGTGTCCCGGGGCATTCCGTCGAAAAATGCCTGGCCCTCAAGTACAAGGTCCAACATTTAATGGATGCTGGATGGCTGACTTTCCAAGAGGATCGGCCCAATGTGAGAACCAACCCGCTCGCCAATCATGGAGGGGGAGCAGTTAATGCAGTTGAATCCGATAGGCCGCACAGGTCTAAACCTTTAAGGGATGTGGCAACCCCTAGGAGGTTTATCTTTGAGGCCCTACAAAAGGGAGGTGTGATTCCCCATAGTGAGTGTAAGGAGGATTCCTGTCTGCTACATTCCGGCGAGATGCATGACATGGAGATGTGTTTGGAAGTAGAGGAATTGTTACAGCGGATGATAGATCAAGGTCGACTGGAAGTCGGCATTGAAGGAAAAAAAGAGCAGCACATATGCATGCAATCTACGGAGGGGAGCGGTGTTGCGAAGCCCAAACCCTTGGTGATATACTTCACTAAAAGTGCAGCCTCGCAAAAGCCCGGGCACCCCTTGATGGCCAAACCTGTTCCTTTCCCGTATCAAAATAGTCACGCGGTCCCGTGGAGATATACACCTCCGGGGAAGAAGGAAGAAGAAGTTACTGACGTCAGCTCGCTGTCGGCCAAAATAACAAATATCACGGGACAGAGTGGTGTGACCCGTAGTGGTCGTGTGTTCGCGCCTCCGGACCTACCGGTCCAACCCGCCGACGTCAAGGGAAAAGGAAAAGTGGTGGAGGAACAAGATGGCGAAGCACCCCACGCTTCGAATAAAGATATTCCAGCAAAGGGGCCCCCGGAGAAAAAGGATGGTAGAAAGGAGGTGTCGCTAGAGGAAGCCAGCGAGTTCCTTCGGATAATTCAGCAGAGCGAATTCAAGGTTATCGAACAGCTCAACAAAACCCCGGCTAGGGTCTCGCTGTTGGAGTTACTCATGAGCTCCGAGCCTCATCGGGCTCTGCTAGTAAAAGTGCTGAACGAGGCTCACGTGGCCCAAGATATCTCGGTAGAAGGTTTCGGAGGGCTGGTCAACAATATCACTGCCAACAATTATCTTGCCTTCGCCGAAGAAGGAATCCCCGCCGAGGGGAGAGGGCATAATAAGGCTTTACACGTATCAGTCAAGTGTATGGACCATATCGTAGCCAAGGTACTCATCGATAATGGTTCCAGTTTAAACGTGATGCCTAAGAGCACTTTGGACAAGTTACCATTCAATGCTTCCCACTTAAAACCAAGTTCAATGGTGGTTCGGGCCTTCAACGGCACTCGTCGAGAGGTTAGGGGAGAGATCGATCTCCCTGTACAAATAGGCCCTCACACCTGTCAAGTCACTTTCCAGATAATGGACATTAACCCCCCCTACAGCTGCCTGTTGGGGCGCCCGTGGATCCACTCAGTGGGTGTTGTGCCTTCTACACTCCACCAAAAGCTGAAATTCGTAGTGGAGGGGCACTTGGTCATCGTGTCAGGCGAGGAAGATATCTTGGTAAGCTGCCCATCCTCCATGCCTTATGTGGAAGCCGCAGAAGAATCGTTAGAAACCGCTTTCCAGTCTTTTGAGGTGGTCAGCATTTCCTCCGTGGACTCCCTCTTTGGGCAACCTTGTCTATCCGATGCGGCGGTAATGATGGCCCGAGTTATGTTGGGGAACGGTTATGAACCCGGGATGGGTTTAGGCAAAGACAATGGCGGCATAACTAGCCTGATAAAAACCCAAGGGAATCGTGGGAAGTATGGTTTAGGCTATAAGCCCACTCAGGCGGACATGAAAAGAAGCATCGCGGGAAGGAGGAACAGTGGTCAGAGCTCGCGTTGGAAACAAGAAAGTGAAGGAAGCCCGCCCTGCCACATAAGTAGAAGCTTTATAAGTGCGGGTCTGGGAGACGAAGGTCAAGTGTTCGCGATATGTGAAGATGATGTTCCAAGTACTTTGGATTTGGTCCGACCATGCCCTCCTGATTTCCGGCTGGGAAATTGGCGAGTGGAGGAACGCCCCGGCATTTACGCAACAAGCATAATGTAAACCTTTACGGTTTTAAAAGCTCTATAGTTGGGCCTAGGCTTTAGAGTTTTTCCTTTTGTTAAGGCTTTGTGTCTTTTGTTTTTGAATTTATAATACAAAGGATCTTTCTTCATCTGTTCCTGGTCTCTACCCATTCTCATTCATTTGCATGTTTACTTCTTTTTCTAAAAACGGCAGATTCGATGACGAGTCCCCCGAAGGTACTAATACCTGGGACCCGTCTATCAGCTTCGAGCAAGAAATGAATCAAACGGAAGATGAAGGAGATGAGGATGTGGGACTTCCTTCGGAACTAGAAAGAATGGTCGCCCATGAGGACCAAGAAATGGGGCCTCATCAAGAAGAAACAGAGCTAGTAGACTTAGGAATTGGCAGTGGAAAGAGAGAAGTAAAGATAGGTACAGGCATTACCGCACCTATCCGTGAAGAATTAATAATCCTGCTAAAAGACTACCAAGACATCTTTGCTTGGTCATACCAAGATATGCCCGGTTTGAGTTCTGACATTGTGCAGCACCGATTGCCTCTAAATCCCGGGTGTTCCCCAGTAAAACAGAAATTGAGGAGGATGAAGCCCGAAACATCCTTGAAGATAAAAGAAGAAGTGAAGAAGCAGTTTGACGCTGGATTTCTGGCCGTCGCTCGGTATCCAGAATGGGTGCCAACATCGTACCAGTTCCTAAAAAAGGTGGGAAAGTACGAATGTGTGTAGATTACCGGGACCTGAATCGGGCCAGTCCCAAGGACAATTTTCCGTTACCACACATCGATATCCTCGTAGATAACACGGCCAATTTCGCTTTATTTTCCTTCATGGACGGTTTCTCTGGTTACAATCAGATAAAGATGGCGCCCGAGGATATGGAAAAGACTACTTTCGTCACCCTGTGGGGAACATTCTGTTACAAGGTGATGTCTTTTGGACTCAAGAATGTCGGGGCAACTTATCAACGGGCCATGGTAGCTTTGTTCCATGATATGATGCATCAAGAGATCGAGGTCTACGTGGACGACATAATTGCTAAATCTAAATCTGAGGAAGAACACCTTGTCAACCTGCGGAAGTTGTTCGAAAGGCTTAAGAAATATCAATTAAGGTTGAACCCCGCTAAGTGTACCTTTGGGGTCAAATCAGGGAAATTGCTTGGTTTCGTTGTAAGCCAGAAAGGGATAGAGGTAGACCCCGAAAAAGTGAAGGCTATCCTTGAGATGCCAGAACCCCGTACAGAGAGGCAAGTCCGAGGTTTCCTGGGGCGCTTGAATTATATTGCCAGATTCATATCACAGCTCACCGCCATTTGTGAGCCGTTGTTTAAACTCTTGCGTAAAAACCAAACTGACCGGTGGAATGAGGATTGCCAAGAGGCTTTTGGAAGGATCAAAAAGTGCCTAATGAATCCTCCCGTGCTCATGCCACCAGTACCTGGAAGGCCTCTCATTTTGTACATGACAATCTTGGACGAGTCAATGGGGTGTATGCTGGGGCAACATGATGAATCCGGGAAGAAAGAGCGCGCTGTTTACTACCTAAGTAAGAAGTTCACGACCTGTGAGATGAATTACTCCTTGCTCGAAAGAACGTGTTGTGCTTTAGTATGGGCATCCCATCGCCTAAGGCAGTACATGCTGAGTCATACTACCTGGTTGATATCCAAAATGGACCCGATTAAGTACATCTTTGAAAAGCCAGCTCTCACGGGACGAATCGCCCGGTGGCAAGTCTTGCTATCTGAGTTTGATATAGTCTACGTCACCCAAAAGGCGATAAAAGGAAGCGCTTTGGCAGATTATTTGGCTCAGCAGCCTCTTAACGACTACCAGCCCATGCATCCGGAATTCCCGGATGAGGACATCATGGCCTTGTTCGAGGAAAAGTTGGACGAAGATCGGGACAAATGGACTGTATGGTTTGACGGAGCGTCAAACATTCTAGGTCATGGCGTTGGGGCAGTGTTGATCTCTCCGGACAATCAATGTGTACCTTTCACAGCCAGGCTAGGATTCGACTGCACCAACAACATGGCCGAATATGAAGCATGTGCCCTAGCCGTCCAGGCAGCAATTGACTCCAATGTCAAACTACTCAAGGTGTACGGCGACTCGGCATTGGTAATCCATCAGCTGAGAGGGGAATGGGAAACTAGAGATCCCAAGCTGATACCCTACAAAGCCTATATCAAGGAATTGGCTAAGACCTTCGATGAGATCTCCTTCCATCATGTTCCCCGCGAGGAAAATCAAATGGCGGATGCACTTGCTACGTTGGCATCTATGTTCCAGCTAACACCGCACGGGGACCTACCCTACATTGAATTTCAGTGTCGTGGCAAACCCGCACATTGTTGCCAAGTGGAAGAGGAACGGGACGGAAAGCCCTGGTATTACGACATCAAGCGATATGTCGAAAGCAAAGAATACCCGCCAGAGATTGCCGACAACGATAAAAGGACATTGAGGAGGTTGGCAGCCAGTTTCTTCATGAGCGGAGGCACACTGTATAAGAGGAATCACGACATGACACTCCTGCGATGTGTGGATGCCAAGGAGGCAAATCACATGATCGAGGAAGTCCATGAGGGCTCGTTTGGAACGCACGCCAACGGACATGCTATGGCCAGGAAGATCTTAAGAGCAGGTTATTACTGGCTTACCATGGAAAGTGATTGTTGTGTCCATGTGAGGAAGTGCCACAAATGTCAAGCATTCGCAGATAATGTCAATGCCCCACCACATCCTCTGAATGTCATGTCCGCCCCTTGGCCTTTCTCCATGTGGGGAATAGATGTCATCGGGGCCATTGAGCCCAAGGCCTCGAATGGTCATCGCTTCATCCTCGTAGCGATAGATTATTTCACCAAGTGGGTCGAGGCGGCTTCATATACCAATGTCACGAGGAATGTGGTGGTCAGGTTCATTAAGAAAGAGATCATCTGCCGATATGGTTTGCCAAGAAAGATTATCACGGACAACGGCACCAACCTGAATAATAAGATGATGGCAGAAATGTGCGAGGAGTTTAAAATCCAGCATCACAATTCCACGCCCTACCGGCCAAAGATGAATGGAGCCGTGGAAGCAGCCAATAAGAATATCAAAAAGATTATCCAAAAGATGACCGTGTCATACAAGGATTGGCACGAGATGCTCCCATTCGCGTTACACGGTTACCGGACTTCAGTGCGAACGTCAACTGGGGCAACGCCGTTCTCATTGGTATATGGGATGGAGGCGGTGTTACCATTTGAGGTAGAAGTCCCGTCATTAAGGATCTTGGCAGAATCCGGATTGAAGGAATCAGAGTGGGCTCAAACACGCTACGATCAGCTCAACCTCATTAAGGGTAAGCGCTTAACGGCCATGAGTCATGGGCGCTTGTACCAGCAAAGAATGAAGAGCGCGTTCGACAAGAAAGTACGCTTACGCAAGTTCCATGAGGGAGACCTTGTGCTAAAAAAGATGTCCCATGCTGTCAAGGACCACCGAGGGAAATGGGCCCCGAACTACGAAGGGCCTTTTGTTGTGAAGAGGGCTTTCTCCGGAGGGGCCCTGGTGCTCACCAACATGGATGGCGAAGAGCTACCTTCACCCGTGAACTCTGATGTCGTCAAACAATATTATGCTTAGAAGCTGGGGCAATTAAGGATGTCGCTGCATGTTCTTTATCTTTATGCGTTTTCTGGATTTCCCCCAGGGATTTCCTGTCTGTTGTATCTCTCATTACAATCTTTCAAAGAAATGAACATGGATTTGAGGCTTTTAGTCCTCACGTTAGTTTCACACCTTGCGTTAATTTGTGATCGCCTGAGCCCTTCCGCTCAGTTCATGGGATCCCCCAAGCGCTTAATTAGAATTGAACCTGAACCAACTTTCCCTAAATTTTCTGCGTTTGAAAACATTCATGCATACGCATACGCATACGCATGTATATTGTTGTGGTAAAACAGGGGCAGGATCACCTTGGGCTACCTTCTGGAGTGAAGACAAAACATGAATGGCAGAAACCAGTCAAGGTAGGGTAATGATGCGGCCAAGATGGCCCATACCTGGTTGTTTATTACTTGCAGGTACTTAAGGATGAACGCAAGCGGGGATGGGGTCACGACCGACCGATCGTTGCTCTTCTCTGTGCGAAACAAACAGGGAATGTCGCTGCAAGGCAGCTCCGTATCCTTTGTATTTTGCAGCTTTCTTTTACTATTTGTTTGTTTTAAAAAGGAAAAGGGTAATAATAAAATAAGTAATCAACGCCTAATTCTAACCTAAGTAAGTTCAAGTTAGGCAAAATGCTAATCCATGAGAAGGGAGGGGACATGGTTAATGTTCCCCTCAAAAAAAAAAAAAAAAAAGTGCAGGTTAGCTCGCCTGGGCGAGCTGAGCTCGCCTGGGCGAGCTGAGCTCGCCTGGGCGAGCCACCTCTGCACCAAAATATAAGAATGACGAGAGGGGGGACGTTTTTGCATTCAAAAACTTCCCTTCCCCCCTTTCAAAAGCCATACCCACGGGATTGACGAGTTTGCAGCCCTAGGGTCATCCTTTTCCGCATTTTTTGATTCCGTTTTGCGTTTTTGTTCATCACCAACAAGTAAGTATTCCATCCCTAAGCTTTCTAGCTTTTCATTGGTGTATTTTGATCTCCTTTTGGTGCTCTAAATTGTGGGAATGTGCTCAAATATATGGGGCAATTTTGATTTGTTTTCTTGCTTGATTAGGTTGAATTAGGGGTTTGTATGAGATGGCCCTAGGCCTATAATGCATTTTGAAGTAATGGGGCATGCCACATTGTCCCCGTTCTCTTGCTATTGACGCCTAAACGCGCGCCCACCAAGTGTTCGGTGAAATGCCTCAATGGCATTAGCGCGTGATTTTTGTAGGGAAACAACCCATGGGGCAATTTGGTTTGCACATATTTTTGGGACATGCATTCATTTTCGAAAGAGCTAGAGTAATTGCCCCGCATGTGTCCTAGGCCTAGAAACTAAAATTTTATGCAAAAAGAATACAAAAGGAGGTGCATATTGGGTAAAGTTACCCTTTTTGGCCAGCAATCAGCTATGGGCCACACTATAATATTTTCCCTACGCCTAGATGTTTAGGAATTGTGCTCGTCATGAATGTGTAGGTTTAGAATAGGTAGCAAGATACCTTTAGCAATTTGCACTTTGGGTATGAATAGCAAAATACTTGAATGTATGTATATATATAATTTTTGGTAGTCAAAATGTCTCACAAAATATATATAAATATGTTGCATGAAGAAAACATATTGCAAAAAAATATACCTTTTAAATTTGAATGCAATTTTAGTCAGCAAAGAAAAATATGCTTGAATTTGCATGCGGCTTTAGGTAGCAAAAACTTGAAAAAAGAGCATGAAATGTAGCACCTTATTGTGTAGATAGTCAAGATTCATCATGAAGTTTGCGTATGTAGGTATTAGAAATGCCAAGATGTGCACATGTGCAATTTTTGGTGCCCCAAAATGCTTGAGTATGCATGTATGTGAGTTTAGCCAAGGAGATGTGTGTGATGTAAGTAACAAATACACCTTGGAGGTACGTGTAAATAATCTAGGTAACGAAGCTGCCTTGATTGTAAATGGGCGCATGTTTTTCGGTTAAATGTCTTGTGCAAGAGAACGTTTGTAAGGAAATAGGCGCATAAGCTTGCTCTAAATTTACATTGATGTTTGTATTTATGGGAGGAGGTTATATGCCATTTTTGCTTTAAGAGTAATGTCCCACTAAAACTAACTTTCCAAATGTTTGCCTTCGCAGGAATGGCCCCGAGGAAGCTTGCCTCAAAGAGGTCCAGGAAGGACAAGGCGGCCGAAGGAACTAGTTCCGCCCCGGAGTACGACAGTCACCGCTTTAGGAGCGTTGTACACCAGCAGCGCTTCGAAGCCATCAAGGGATGGTCGTTTCTCCGGGAGCGACGCGTCCAGCTCAGGGACGACGAGTATACTGATTTTCAGGAGGAAATAGGGCGCCGGCGGTGGGCACCACTGGTTACTCCTATGGCCAAGTTTGATCCAGAAATAGTCCTTGAATTTTATGCCAATGCTTGGCCAATAGAGGAGGGCGTGCGTGACATGAGATCCTGGGTTAGGGGTCAGTGGATCCCGTTCGATGCCGACGCTATCAGCCAGCTCCTGGGATATCCGATGGTGTTGGAAGAGGGCCAGGAATGCGAGTATGGCCAGAGGAGGAACCGGTCTGATGGGTTCGATGAGGAGGCCATCGCCCAGCTGCTATGTATACCGGGGCAGGATTTTGCCCGGACTGCTGCAGGGAGGCGAGTGCGAATCATGCGCACCAATAAGACCACCCTGACCCAGATATGGATGACGTTGCTCCTCAGCAACATCCTGCCCACCGATCATAATTCCGATCTCCCCATGCCTAAGTGCCAGCTGGTGTACGCCATCCTGACACGGATGAGCATCCATGTGGCTCAGTTGATCGCTGATGCCATCTATATTTTTGCAGGTATGGCGCCCACTAGGCACCCTTTGGGCCCAGATAAGTCCAACAGGGCCCTGGGATTCCCCGCACTGATCACAGGACTCTGCCAGTCGTTCGGAGTCCCCGTTGCACCTACCAAGGTGATTCGGCCGCCCATCACCCGGGCTTTTATTGAGAAGTACTGTACCCAGAGACAGGGTCAGGGTGATGCTCCACAGGCCGCAGGCGCGCCACCACCACCTCATCAGGCTGGCCAGGCTGGGGCATTTGACATGGAGCAGTATTTACGGCATTTGGTTCGCCAGCAGGCGGCCAACCACCGAGCACATGTACGGACCCATGATTGTCTGTACCAGATGAGCCTTAGCATGCAGAGCCAGGGCTTCGCTCCTTTTTCATGCCCTACTCCAGACCAGTTCAGGGCGGAGGTTGCATGGCCCGGAGATTGGCCCGAGGCCCAAGCAGGAGAGGCACCCCCAGAAGCTCCCAGCGATGGAGAAGAAGCCCACGAGGATGAGGAGATGGCCGATTTGCTTGGCTTCTTGGGAGGGAGTGGAGATACGTAACTGGGAGATCCCCAGATTCATGTTTTCTTTCATATTTCTTTTATCATTTTTATTCTATGTTGTTGTTTTGACTTGAGAGACTGACGTTTGTTTTTGTTGTTTCGATTGTCATTTGTACAGCGCATACATTTTTGTTTAGATTGTTGCATTAGTATTTATATATCACTACTATCAATGATGTTTGAAATTCCAGAACCGTGTAGAGTTCTTCGTTTAGGAACATCGTCCAAAGTATATATGTGAAATAGACAAAAAAAATCATGATAAAAATGAAATAGAAAAAGAAAGAAAATGAGATAGAAAAGAGAAGAAAGTAAAAAGAAAAAGAGAGCAAATAAGAAAAAAAAGGGGGGCAAGTAAGGAAAAAGGTAGAAAAAAGGAAAAAATAAGTTGTCTAGCTGAAAAACCAACATGCTTTTGAAAAGAGATGACTTCCAACTTTTCTTTGAAAAAATTCATTCATTGATCATAACCAATTTTTGGAAAATGTGTCTACACCTGAAGGGTGAATGCTGTGAAATTTCCCCGGACGCCCGAAATGGACTCGGATGAATGCACAAATTGATAAAAGAGCATATTTTGGAAACATTGGGTTGATTAAAATAGAAGAAATGAATCTTGAGCCCTAGCATCACATGACCATAAAAATTTGACACTTGAGTGTCCGCATAGGTGCATGCATGACCAGTTTTGCATAAAGTTTCCAAATCATCATTTTGCATTTGTGTCATGGAAATAATGTGGGGCATCCCTTTTTATCCTTGAACCAAACCAAACCCCGACATGTATCATGTCTAGCCATTCTACAAACCTTGAGCCAAAATCCTGACTCACCATAATCCTTACCCTCGGAAGCAAAAAGGAAGAGAAGGAAAATTCCCAATCAAAGAGTGGGAGAAAGCAAAAAGAAAAGAAAGAAAATTCCCAACCAAAGAGTGGGAGAAAGCAAAAAGAAAAGAAAGAAAATTCCCAATCAAAGAGTGGGAGAAAGCAAAAAGAAAAGAAAGAAAATTCCCAACCAAAGAATGGGAGAAAGTAAAAAAGGAAGGAAAGAAAGTTCTTGATCAAAGAAACTAGAAGAAATGTGCAGAAAGGTCTTTTGACCGGACAATATCTGAACAATACAGAATTGTCACCAAATGAACAAAAAGGAAGGAAAGGAAACCACGACCTAAAATGGTCTTCTCCCTTTAATTACCAACCAAAATCCCGTGCGCTAGCGACCTTTTTTTCTCTCTCCCCGCACTAAACAAAAAAACAGAAAAAGAAAAAGCCAAAAACACACAAAAACCGAAAGAAAAAAAAAAACACCAAAAGAACCCATTCCCAAGGGAAGCCCTATTGATCCATGATCACGCATGTAATTTTTGATTTGATAGGAAATAATTTGCAAAGTCAAGTCATGACATATCTATGGTCCGGAATTAGGATGAAACACTTACCTGTGCGAGATTGATACACTTTGAGTGGATTTCTTCTATTTTTGTCGAACCCAGTGTTTCCTCTAAATGGTCATTTAGAAACGAAATGCTAACATCCAAGATCTCATTCAGGGTTATGGGGGATCCCATCAGCAGACTCTCCTTCCCTGGTAGACGCATTGTTTTTCACTCAAAAAAAAAAAAAAAAAAAAGAGAGCATATGCTGCTCTAAATCAGTTGGAATATTTGTCTCTTTGCTAAAGCATGTTTGCATTTTAGTGGAGAAAACACCGAGACTTTTTAAAGTCTCACAGGTTATCCAGAACTACGTAGGTCTGAATTCCTCATTGGAGGATACGTAGGAGCAAGAGCCTCGCTTTTGTCGACCACACCGCCTTTTGTCGCCATGACTCAAGAGCTGATACGCGGAGATACCTTACGGTTATCCGCACCCCTTTGCCATTCAGACACAGTCGTGTCCGATGGCACGCAGAGACCAAGTTTGGTCATTCTGCACACATGATACGCGGAGATACCTTATGGTTATCCGCACCCCTTTGCCATTCAGACACAGTCGTGTCCGTTGGCACGCAGAGACCAAGTTTGGTCATTCTGCACACATGATACGCGGAGATACCTTACGGTTATCCGCACCCCTTTTCCATTCAGACACAGTCGTGTCCGTTGGCACGCAGAGACCAAGTTTGGTCATTCTGCACACATGATACGCGGAGATACCTTACGGTTATCCGCACCCCTTTGCCATTCAGACACAGTCGTGTCCGTTGGCATGCAGAGACCAAGTTTGGTCATTCTGCACACATGATACGCGGAGATACCTTACGGTTATCCGCACCCCTTTGCCATTCAGACACAGTCGTGTCCGTTGGCACGCAGAGACCAAGTTTGGTCATTCTGCACACATGATACGCGGAGATACCTTACGGTTATCCGCACCCCTTTGCCATTCAGACACAGTCGTGTCCGTTGGCACGCAGAGACCAAGTTTGGTCATTCTGCACACATGATACGCGGAGATACCTTACGGTTATCCGCACCCCTTTGCCATTCAGACACAGTCGTGTCCGTTGGCACGCAGAGACCAAGTTTGGTCATTCTGCACACATGATACGCGGAGATACCTTACGGTTATCCGCACCCCTTTGCCATTCAGACACAGTCGTGTCCGTTGGCACGCAGAGACCAAGTTTGGTCATTCTGCACACATGATACGCGGAGATACCTTACGGTTATCCGCACCCCTTTGCCATTCAGACACAGTCGTGTCCGATGGCACGCAGAGACCAAGTTTGGTCATTCTGCACACATGATACGTGGAGATACCTTACGGTTATCCGCACCCCTTTGCCATTCAGACACAGTCGTGTCCGTTGGCACGCAGAGACCAAGTTTGGTCATTCTGCACACATGATACGCGGAGATACCTTACGGTTATCCGCACCCCTTTGCCATTCAGACACAGTCGTGTCCGATGGCACGCAGAGACCAAGTTTGGTCATTCTGCACACATGATACGCGGAGATACCTTACGGTTATCCGCACCCCTTTGCCATTCAGACACAGTCGTGTCCGTTGGCAAGCAGAGACCAAGTTTGGTCATTCTGCACACATGATACGCGGAGATACCTTACGGTTATCCGCACCCCTTTGCCATTCAGACACAGTCGTGTCCGATGGCACGCAGAGACTAAGTTTGGTCATTCTGCACCCATGATACGCGGAGATACCTTACGGTTATCCGCACCCCTTTGCCATTCAGACACAGTCGTGTCCGTTGGCACGCAGAGACCAAGTTTGGTCATTCTGCACCCATGATACGCGGAGATACCTTACGGTTATCCGCACCCCTTTGCCATTCAGACACAGTCGTGTCCGTTGGCAAGCAGAGACCAAGTTTGGTCATTCTGCACCCATGATACGCGGAGATACCTTATGGTTATTCGCACCCATTCTTTTGCTATCTGTAAGACAGAACGCTTGATAGCATGCAGGGGCTGGCACAGTCTTCTGCACCTTTTTTTCCTCTAGGGGAACAACAAGTCATTTGCATGTGGAGATTTTATGGTCACCCGCGACTCTCGTCAAATCGAGAGGGACGAAATTAGTGTCTTATCTTTACTTTCCTTTTATCTCCAATAAAAGACAAGTAAAGAGGGGCAACTGTCATACCCTAATTTCGTCCGGGGACCTTTGCTCGATGACGTGCGACCATTCTTTGGTCCTCGTGAGGTGCTTGGCACCCATCATTAGGCAATTTGTGAAATTCCAGGACATGCCGAAAAACCAAAAAAATATTGATGCACAATCCGTAAGTTTCCGTGACACACCGGAAATCGAATGGAAGCATCGTTGCATAATTAAGTGAGGTTCCGTAACATTCCGTAAGTCAAAAAGGGGATGATTATGTAATCCGCAAGGTTCCGTAACATTACGGAAAGAAAACAAGTATCGTTGCGAAATTCGTAAGTTTCCGTAACTTTACGAAAAAAGAATCACCAAAAACAGCAGAGGGGGGGTGTGCTTAGTAAAAATGGGGGTGCAAATAGCACCCAGGCCCATTTGGGCCCTCCAGAAGATTCCTCCAGAAGGCGGTTGCTTCTGGAGGAAGCAACCCTGCTCGCCTGGGCGAGCTGAGCTCGCCTGGGCGAGCTGGGCGGCAACCACCTCCCCTATTTTGCTATAAATAGGGGAGGAAAGCAAGAAGAAAAAGGTCCAGCCCCTTAGGCACTTCTCTCTCTTTCGAATTTGCTTGGAAAAATTGTTTCCGTGAAGAAAATCTAAGCCGAGGCGCTTCCGAAACGTTTCCGTAACGTTTTCCGTGAGGAATCTCGCAAAGGTTTCAACCGTTCTTCGACGTTCTTCATTCGTTCTTCATCGTTCTTCGATCTTCAACGGGTAAGTACCTCGAACCAAGCTTTTCGATTCATTCTATGCACCCGTAGTGGTCCACATTGTGTTTCGTGCATTTTTATTCTCATTTTGTTTACTTTTTATACCCCCTGTTGACGTGCTTAAGCCATTTTACTTAAGTCATTTCTCGCTTAAACTAAAAATAAAATAAATTTCCACCGAACGTTTGAATTGTATTATCCATTAACTTCGGTTAAAATAAATTCCGACCGTTCGGTCGTGCCGTAACCACGTTGGAAATCAAAAAGAGGTAAAAAAATAATAATACATAATCAAAAAAAAAAACATCTTTTAGTAAAATAAAGCGGAAAATCAATCGGACGTTTTCTCTTTGGGATTTCTCATTCTTAACCGAATTGATTAATAACTAAAGTGAAACTAAGGCTAAAATCAATTCGCCTAGTCAAGCTCGTCCACAAAAATAGGCTTTCGAAAGTTCGTCATTTCAATTCCTCACTAAGTAAAATGGATCATTTTTAAGGTCCAACGCCTTAAAATGATCACCACTTAAGTAAAAAAGAATCATTTGATAAGAAAGAACTACGTAGGTCTGAGTTCCTCATTGAGGATACGTAGGAGCAAAAGCCCCGCTTTTGTCGACCACCCCAAGAGATCGTTAATGGTCCAATGCCTTAACGTTTCTCTCCTTTCAAAAACAAGAAATCGTTAATGGTCCAACGCCTTAACATTTCTCATCTTTCAAAATCAAAAGACCGTTTAATGGTCCAACACCTTAAATGACCTTTTGTTCAATAAAAACATATTTTGCAAAAAAGACAAAAAACAACTTAACCAAACACTTTGTTCCAAAAGAACTACGTAGGTCTGATTTTCTCATCCCAAATTGAGGAATACGTAGGAGCAAAGGGAAACACCCTTATCGACCGCAAAAAAGAAAAAATATAAAAAGGGTATAAAGGATACAAGAACATAAAAGGAACATAAAAATCAAAGTCATGTTTGCACATTCGATTAAAGGCTGCCGTCCCTTGGGACGGGCGTGTGGGGTGCTAATACCTTCCCCGTGCGTAAATACAACTCCCGAACCTTTCACTAAAAAGTTCGTAGATCGCGTCTTTTCCGGTTTTTCCGACGTTTTCCTCAAATAAACGTTGGTGGCGACTCCGCGCGTATTCCTTTCGTGGAACACGCATCCCGCGAGTCTCGCGTCGCCCTCCCGCCGAAGGGTAGGTTGCGACAGCGACCAACCTCTCCAACTCTGGTGAAAGGACGTCCTCTTCCTCTTCCTCGTTTATCGTTTGGCTTATATCTCGATCGAAATCGATTGTCAAACCCTCGTTGTTAGGATCCTCAAAGAATCGACCCTCATATCTATACCCAACAAGACAAAATAAACAAAAACATGCAAAATGATATGAGAAAAGGTGGAATTGCAAGAACAGATGAAACAAGATCTCTTTGTTTTATTTAATAAGGTAGGTTTCACAAAACAAAAGAGAAAGGAAATCTATAGGCTCTAATTACATTGAATCAACGGTATAGACTTCTGATTGGCTTATCACGCGCCAGTTCCCCACTTGAGAATCGGGATGGCATGGTTGCACGAAATTTGGTGGGTCTTGAGGGAACTCCTCTTCTATTGCGGCCACCTCCTCCTCGGACACCATTCCGGCACTGGTGAAACACTGGCTAATACGGCCGGGCCATACCCTATCCGCCCGAAGCCTTGACGGCACATTCCTCCTCCCCGACATCCCGGGTTCATACCCTAATCCATATTTGTATGGATTTCCCTTGATATCGACCACGTCGGCATTTCCGAGGCCGTCCTTGCCTAGACCCATTCCGGGCTCAAATCCGTTCCTGAGCATAACACGCGCCACCATTATGGCCGCGTTGGAGAGAGAAGGTAGCAATGGACTTGGTTCCACAGAGGCGCAGCTCACCACCTCGAAGGATTGGAAAGCCGTTTCCAATGATTCTTCCGCCGCTTCTACGTATGGTGCGGAGGAGGGGCAACTCACTAACATATCCTCTTCACCCGACACTATCACTAAAAGTCCACCCACTGCGAACTTCAATTTTTGGTGAAGCGTTGAAGGGACCACTCCCATGGCATGAATCCAAGGTCTTCCCAAGAGGCAGCTATAGGCGGGATTTATATCCATTACTTGAAACACCACATTGCAACTGTGGGGGCCTATCTGAATGGGAATGTCGATTTCCCCCATCACTTCCCGCCGAGTACCATCAAAGGCTCGCACTACCATCGAGCTCAGTTTTAAACGTGACGCACTAAAAGGAAGCCTTTCCAAAGTGGTCTTCGGCATTATATTTAAACTCGATCCATTGTCGATAAGCACCTTTGCGACAACATGGTCCATACACTTTACCGACACATGAAGAGCCTTGTTGTGTCCTCTCCCCTCTACGGGAATCTCTTCTTCCGCAAACGCGATATAATTGTTGGTGGTTATATGATTAATGATTCCTTCAAAACCCTCCACTGAGATATCATGTGCTACATGGGCATCGTTAAACTTTTATCAACAGCGTACGATGAGGCTCGGAGTTTATGAGCAGTTCAAGCAACGAGATCCTTGTTGGAGTTTTATTCAGTTGCTCGACTACCTTAAACTCGCTTTGTTGGATGAGGCGAAGGAACTCATGGGCCTCTTCCAAAGTCACCGTCTTTCCTTGAAGACCTTCTTTCTTTTCAGCCCCTCTTACCACTGGAGGATCTACTTCTTTCGAGGGGGTGGCTACGCCTGTGGGCTCTTGAACCATGGGCGCTTTCTGTAGATGAAATTGGCTTTGATGTTTTGATGATAATCATGATGATGTGTTGCAATTGATGCAAATGGGCTTTTCAAGATTAAAATTCAAGACAATACTTCAAGATTACAAGTCACAACATCAAGATGATCACTAGAATATTAGGAAGGGAATTCCTAATTGAATTAGCAAAGGTTTGGCCAAGTGATTTAATATAAAAAGTGTTTCTCAAAGATTTTACTCTCTGGTAATCGATTACCAGAGGATGTAATCGATTACCAGTGGCCAAATACGTTTTATAACAGCTATAAAAATTTGAATTCAAAATTTTAAAAGCTGTAATCGATTACACAATTTTGGTAATCGATTACCAGCAGTTAGTAAACGTTTTAATTCAAATTTTAAAAGCTGTAATCGATTACACAATTACTGTAATCGATTACCAGACAGGATTTTCAGAAAAATAATTTCAAGAGTCACAACTTTTCAAAGGCTTTACTCATGACCACCAATGGTCTATATATATGTGACTTAAACACGAAATTGTAGAGAGATTTTCAGAACAACAAAGTGTTTATCCTCTCAAAGAGCAAATTCATTTTATCCTCTTAAGAATTCCTTGGCCAATTCAATTGCAATTCATTAAGGAATTAATTGAGTGCTCAATCTGTAAAATCCATCTCTTTCTAGAGAGATTTGTTCCTCTTCTTCTTCTCATTCTCTAAGGGATTAAGAGACTGTGAGTCTCTTATTGTAAAGGATCTCTAAACACAAAGGAAGGATTGTCCTTGTGTGTTTAGAACTTGTAAAAGGAATTTACAAGATAGTGGAACTCTCAAGCGGGTTGCTTGGGGACTGGACGTAGGCACAAGGGTGTGGCCGAACCAGTATAAAACTGAGTTTGCATTTTCTCTTCCCTTAATCTCCTTTATTTATTATTGCTTTATATTCATATTCAAGTTGCTTCATTTGAATTAATATTTAAGAAGATTGTCATTAAGGGAATTCATAACTTGAGTAAAAAGTGAAATAGATTTTTAATTAGGGGAAACAGTTTGGAATATCTTAATTCAACCTCCCCTTCTTAAGATATCTGAGGCCACTTGTCTAACAAGTGGTATCAGAGCTTCATTCTTGTACAAAGTTTAGAAGCTTCAAGAAAAAGATGGCCTCAGCAAATTCCTTATTTCCAGAAGGGAATTCTATCAACAGACCTCCAATCTTTAATGGAGAGGGTTATCACTACTGGAAAACCCGAATGCAAATTTTTATCGAGGCAATAGATCTAAATATCTGGGAAGCCATAGAAATAGGGCCTTATATACCCACCACAGTAGAAAGAGTTTCAATAGATGGTAGTTCATCAAGTGAAAGCATAACCATAGAAAAACCTAGAGATAGATGGTCTGAAGAGGATAGAAAACGAGTACAATACAACCTAAAAGCCAAAAACATAATAACATCTGCCCTAGGAATGGATGAATATTTCAGAGTTTCAAATTGTAAGAGTGCTAAGGAAATGTGGGACACTCTTCGATTAACACATGAAGGAACTACAGATGTTAAAAGATCTAGGATAAATGCACTAACTCATGAGTATGAATTATTTAGAATGAATGCAAATGAAAATATTCAGAGTATGCAAAAGAGATTTACACATATAGTAAATCATCTAGCAGCCTTAGGCAAAGAATTTCAAAATGAAGATCTTATAAACAAGGTGCTAAGATGTTTAAGTAGAGAATGGCAACCCAAAGTAACGGCTATTTCTGAATCAAGAGATTTGTCTAACATGTCTCTTGCCACTTTATTTGGTAAGTTGCAGGAACACGAGATGGAACTATTGAGATTGCACCAAAATGAAGAAAATGACAAGAAAAAGAAAGGAATTGCTCTTAAAGCATCATCCTCAATTCAAGAAGAAAGTGATCAGGATAATGATGCAGATGATGATGATGATCTAAGTCTCTTTGTAAAAAGATTCAACAAATTTCTTAAAGTAAGAGGAAATCAGAGGCGACCAAATTTTAAATCAAAGAGAAGGACAGAAAATTCATCCTCTACTCTAAAATGCTTTGAATGCAATCAACCTGGACATCTGAGGGTTGATTGTCCCATCTTCAAGAAAAAGATGGAAAAATCTGAAAAGAAAAATCATAGTGAGAAGAAACTAAAGAAAGCATACATCACATGGGATGAAAATGATTTGGAATCCTCTGATGATTCTGAAAATGAAGAGATAAATCTTTGCCTTATGGCAAAAAGTTACGAAAGTGATGAAGAGGTAACATCTTCAAACAACTTATCTATTTCCTTTGATGAATTGCAAGATGCATTTGCTGATTTGCATAAAGAATCAATTAAACTTGCAAAATTAGTTTCATCATCAAAGAAAACAATTTCAAATTTAGAAAATGAAATTTCAAAATTAAACAAAGAATTAGATCTTCTTAGAAATGAAGTCTCAATCTCTAAAACAAATGAAAAAGTTAATATCTCCACTATTAATGACAAGAAAATAACAGATTCTTGTAGTTGTTGTGATAAATATGTAAAAGAAATTAAAGAGTTAAAAAATTCTCTTGCAAAATTTTCATATAGTAGAAATAATTTAGATGTTATATTAAGTAAACAAAGATATGTGTCTAATAAAAATGGACTAGGGTATAAATCTGAAAAACTACAAAAGGTTCATAAAAACTTTTTCACTTCCACACAAAAATGTAATTCTAATTCTATCACTTGTTTTTACTGTGGAAGAAGAGGACATGTCATATCAACTTGCTACTTCAAGAAAAATTACAGTAACATTAAAATGATATGGGTCCCAAAAGGATCCTCAGTTTATACTAACATGCAAGGACCCAATAAAATTTGGGTACCTAAGTCAAAAACTTGATTATGCAGGTATCTTTGAGAAAGAAGTGGTACATAGATAGCGGATGCTCAAAACATATGACTGGAGATGCATCAAATTTTACACACATATCTCCAAAGAAAAGCGGGCATGTAACATATGGTGACAACAACAAAGGTAGAATTCTTGGAGTGGGTAAAATAGGTACAAATTCTTCAAACTCCATTGAAAATGTTCTACTTGTTGAAGGCCTTAAGCACAGCCTGCTTAGCGTTAGTCAACTATGTGACAAAGGCTATCTAGTATCATTTGATTCTCAGAAATGTCTTATAGAACATACGCATGACATTAATATAAAGCATGTAGGACATAGAGTCAATAATGTTTACATGATAGACTTAAGCATAAAACAAGAAAACAATCATTGCTTTCTTAGTAAAGATGATGATCCATGGTTATGGCATAAAAGAATTGCTCACATAAACATGGATCACTTAAATAAATTAATTTCAAAAGATTTAGTAGTTGGTTTGCCTAAATTGAAATTTGAAAAAGATAAACTATGCGATGCATGTCAAAAGGGCAAACAAACAAGAGTCTCATTCAAATCTAAAAATGTTGTTTCAACCACTCGACCATTACAGTTATTGCATATGGATCTATTTGGTCCATCTAGAACCATGAGTTTTGGAGGAAATTACTATGCTTTAGTTATAGTTGATGATTTTTCTAGATATACTTGGACATTATTTATTACACATAAAAGTGATTCATTCCAAGTATTTAGGAAACTTGCTAAAGTCATACAAAACAAGAAAAATCTCAAGATTGCATCCATTAGAAGTGATCATGGGGGTGAATTTGAAAATAAAGATTTTGAATTATTTTGTGATGAACATGGTATTGAACATAATTTTTCTGCACCAAGAACCCCTCAACAAAATGGAGTTGTTGAGAGGAAAAATAGGTCATTGGAAGAAATTGCAAGAACTTTATTAAATGATACTTCTCTTCCAAAGTATTTTTGGGCTGAAGCTGTCAATACTGCATGTTACATCATGAATAGAGCCTTGATAAGACCTATTTTAAAGAAAACCCCATATGAGTTATTTAACGGTAGAAAACCTAATATTTCTCATCTACAAGTGGCCTCAGATATCTTAAGAAGGGGGGGGTTGAATTAAGATATTCCAATCTGTTTCCCCTAATTAAAATCTATTTCACTTTTTACTCAAGTTATGAATTCCCTTAATGACAATCTTCTTAAATATTAATTCAAACGAAGCAACTTGAATATGAATATAAAGCAATAATAAATAAAGGAGATTAAGGGAAGAGAAAATGCAAACTCAGTTTTATACTGGTTCGGCCACACCCTTGTGCCTACGTCCAGTCCCCAAGCAACCCGCTTGAGAGTTCCACTATCTTGTAAATTCCTTTTACAAGTTCTAAACACACAAGGACAATCCTTCCTTTGTGTTTAGAGATCCTTTACAACAAGAGACTCACAGTCTCTTAATCCCTTAGAGAATGAGAAGAAGAAGAGGAACAAATCTCTCTAGAAAGAGATGGATTTTACAGATTGAGCACTCAATTAATTCCTTAATGAATTGCAATTGAATTGGCCAAGGAATTCTTAAGAGGATAAAATGAATTTGCTCTTTGAGAGGATAAACACTTTGTTGTACTGAAAATCTCTGAGCAATTTCGTGTTTAAGTCACATATATATAGACCATTTGTGGTCATGAGTAAAGCCTTTGAAAAGTTGTGACTCTTGAAATTATTTTTCTGAAATTCCTGTCTGGTAATCGATTACAGTAATTGTGTAATCGATTACAACTTTTAAAATTTGAATTAAAACGTTTACTAACTGCTGGTAATCGATTACCAAAATTGTGTAATCGATTACACAGTCTAAAATTTCGAATTCAAATTTTTATAGCTGTTATAAAACGTATTTGGCCACTGGTAATCGATTACATCCTCTGGTAATCGATTACCAGAGAGTAAAACCTTTGAAAAACACTTTTTATTTTAAATCACTTGGCCAAACCTTTGCTAATTCAATTAGGAATTCCCTTCCTAATATTCTAGTGATCATCTTGATGTTGTGACTTGTAATCTTGAAGTATTGTCTTGAATTTTAATCTTGAAAAGCCCATTTGCATCAATTGCAACACATCATCATGATCATCATCAAAACATCAAAGCCAATTGCATCTACAATCTCCCCCTTTTGATGATGACAATACAATACCTGAAATCAAGATTCAAGCAAGCAACAAACAATTGTATATAGGTAAAATGTGCATCCGTTTTCTCCCCCTATATTTCGGAATACATGATCACTTGATTTCTAAGTTTGTTAAGCTTTTGCTACAACCTTTTTCTCCCCCTTTGGCAACATCAAAAAGCCAAAGAACTCGGAAACCAACACAGTTATAACAATGGAGTAGCAAGATATAAGTATCAGAGTATTAAATACAATAAGCCAAACTCATAATCAAGAAAATAATCAAACCAGAATTCAAATAACATAAAATGTCAACAACCACAAAATATCCAAGACTGAAATTTAAAACACAAGATAAATAAGCAAAGTACTTAGCATAATAATGTAAATTCTAAGAAACTAAAAGCCAAAATACACGGCTTATAGAAGATAAATAAGCAGAATCTAAAATCTAAGAAGACGGAGGAGGTGGTGGAAGATCGAAACTCTGACGAATGTATCTGACATCCTCTTCAAGCTGTGTAAGACGAATGTCCATACCGGCAAAGCGTGAATCTAACGAGTCAAAGCGGTCACCAACATACGAACGAAGACCCCGTAATTCGGAGAGGACTTCATTCATGAGTGCGGAATCTTCACGTTGAGGAGGAGGTGAAGGAGTACGTTCATCTTGAGGAGGGAGTGCATCCTTCTTCAGCCATTGTCCATTCCGATCTTTACGATACCCAAAGGAGGTCACTGCTCCAGCACCAATTGCAAAGGAACGCTTGACTTGAACAAAGGGTTCATCATCAAGCGGAATTTGAAAATGACGCAAAAACAGAGTAATCAAATGTGGATAAGGAAGAGGTGCATTGGCCCGTAATGCCTTATGCATTCGGTACCGAACCAAATGGGCCCAGTCGATCTGGACGACCGGTTAGAAAAGCCCACATAAGAATCAAATCCTCCTCAGAGGCTTGTGCTAAATTTGAAGACCGAGGAAGCAAAATTCTAACAATGAAATAATGCATGATGCGATTATCAAAAGTTAATGACCCGGCCAACAATCTACCGGTCATGTCAGCTTGATCATTGCAGACCATGCGACGAGCATCATGACTCGAATAATCGAATTTCCAGTCATCAACAATGGTGCCCTCAAAAGGTGCACCTTGACTGGGTAAATGAGTCAAAGAAAAGAAAAAGTGACTGATCAAATGACCATAGAAGTACCATGCACCTCAGACATAATAATA
>NW_021144521.1:0-32669 GCF_004193775.1 Glycine soja
CTCTTTTTCCGCATATACTTGGGCATACTTATCCGCGATTCTATGCTCGTGGGCCGTGGCTAGACCAACTCTTCTTGGTACTTGGCGATGATAGCTAACATGTTGGTCTCTGTCTCGCATAGACGCTGAGACAAGCTTCTCTCGGACCTTGAACAAGCAATCAACTCCTCTTTCAGAACCATGCTATGTGCTCGCGACTGGTCCCTTTCTTCCCTTCGCAACTTGAGTTCATTATTGCTACCCCATAGAGCTCCGCGAAATTTGTTCCGGCCATACTCTTCCTTGCGAGCCCTCTTGGTCTCTTGTTCAAGGGCTCTTGCGGTAATTGCATTCTCTTCCCGTACCCGGCGCACTCCTTCCGAACGTGTGTAGCAGCCAACTTGAACTTCTCCTTGGCGAGTTTTGCCTTTCCTAACTCGCTTTTGAGAGCTTGGACTTCTTCGTCCTCTTCCGGTGCTTCAAAATTCTCTTCGCTGACGACTTTTAACTTGGCGAGCCAATCTAAACCTCGTATGCGAACCTTCAGCCATTCGTGGTACCCACCAATGATGCCATTACGAATGCCTCTAAGCTCTTGATCTTTCCTTAACGGGGTTTCCCATGCCTTATGGATTCTTTGTATAGTCTTGGAATTTTGTGCGCCGAGATCCCTCACAAGGAAAGGAGACATGCTTTCTTCCGTCGGTGCTCCCCTCATGGGGTACCCTAGTTGTCTTATAGCAGCGTGGGATTGTAATTAATACAACCCCTCGTTCCTACCAGTGGAATGTTTGGGTACCTTCCACATGAGAAAAGGACTCCTTCTTTTCCTTCCTTCCATCGGGGGAACCAACTGATTGTTCTACCTCCTATCCCGGCCAAGAGCTGGTCCCAATCATTCTCTTCTTTTCAGTACACGAGCGATGGCTCAGGAGCGGACATGGATGTCTTGTGTCTTGTTGGAACAAGTGTGAAACCAACCAAACACAGAGGGCGGGTAAGCAACAGATGATCCGTGCGCTACTCTTCTCGCACCTTCGGTCAAATGTGTCAAATAGATCTGCCAAGACAGCTACCACCGGACTTTCCTTGCTATGGTGGTAGGCAAGGAAAGCGTCGATTGCTGCTAGGTCTATCAAACCATCCACGTTTGGAAAGAGGACGACCCCAAAAATTAGCAAAGCTAACACATCCATAAACGGGACCCAGTCTCCTTGATTGGCCATACCCCTCGCCTTGTCTTCTAGGTACTTCTGTGGTAGGCCCGCTATGCCGTTCCGAGTCTGTTTTATGCGGTCCAAACCTCTTGCTGAATCCTTGACCACAGTTGCAATTCTGCTCAAAGAGGGGAGACACCCGGAGGAAAGATATGGTTTTCTTCCCCCGAGAGGACATCCTAGAATCTCCTCAAATTCTTCAATGGTTGGTACTAATTGGAAGTCCCCGAATGTGAAGCATCTCAAAGGCTGGTCGTAGTATTGGGTAAGTGATGCAATGGCTTCTATGGACACCTCTGCTATGGTCAACTCTAAGATCTTTCCGTAAGTCTTGCGGAAGGCTTGCATTTGGAGGGGTTCCATCAACCGCCCTAATTCCTTGATGCTGGTGGTATCTGGCTTTTGACCTTGACTTGGTAGAACCTCTTGCCGGTTTGATTTGTTCCCATGCTTACTAAAGTGAGATAAAAGCTGGTGCAAATCAAAACTCCGATATCTCATGGGTGGAATGGATGAATGCATGATGGAATGCATATGACACAGATGCAATCTAGGAATGCGGGGGTCCGGGGAATTTGTCCCCTTCTTAGATACGACGTCTAGGGGTAGCAAAATGCCCCAACGCACGTTTTTAAGAAGGCGACACGGACCCTCCGTTGGTTTGTTTACAGTAGGGATCAAGACAGAACCCATATGCAATGCCTATGCAAAAGACACAATGCGGGAATGTACACAGTATGACAATATTTACCGAACATAAGCAAAAGGGTATATGATACTCATGCATGGCAGTGTGAAAAATGGCACGCAGCGTGTTTGCTTCGTGCCCCTATTTAAGGGACCTATAAGGGAGAGAACTAACTAGGCTTTTAGCAATAATCCCCAAGGTAGTCATATCTCTCTTGATGGTTTCTAGAGGTATCATCCCCTTTGAAGAACATATTGTAGCAGTAGGGACTACTAGCAACAATAGGTTTTCAAAGAGAAAAGCTCTAGATGAGGGTTCACTGTAATCAAGCAAGTCGGAGACCTAGCATGATCACAGATTCACCTCCACTCCTTATGCTCCCATGAACCCGGGTATAGGGCCCTTTTTCACTCACAGTGTGTGCAAATAGTGTTGGTGTTTGTGTGCATCAAATGAATAAATATTTACCTCATGCATACATTCTAAAACACACTAAAAGCAACAAAAAGTTTATATACACAAGAACATAAGACAAATAAGGAAACCAACAAAGGAGAAAGTCATGATAAAACATTGCACAAGATTAAACGGCCTAACTCTCTAAAAAACAGTCCCCAGTGGAGTCGCCAACTGTCGCAACCTACCCTTCGGCGGGAGGGCGACGCGAGACTCGCGGGATGCGTGTTCCACGAAAGGAATACGCGCGGAGTCGCCACCAACGTTTATTTGAGGAAAACGTCGGAAAAACCGGAAAAGACGCGATCTACGAACTTTTAAGTGAAAGGTTCGGGAGTTGTATTTACGCACGTCGGAAAAACCGGAAAAGACGCGATCTACGATCTACGAACGTGCAAACATGACTTTGATTTTTTATGTTCCCTTTTTATGTCTCTATGTCCTTTATACCCTTTTTATATTTTTTCTTTTTGTGGTCGACAAGGGTGTTTCCCTTTGCTCCTACGTATTCCTCAATTTGGGATGAGAAAATCAGACCTACGTAGTTCTTTTTTATCAAGTGATTCTTTTTTACTTAAGAGGTGATCATTTTAAGGCGTTGGACCTTAAAAATGATCCATTTTACTTAGTGAGAAATTTGAAATGACGAACTTCAAAAAACCTATTTTTGTGGACGAGCTTGACTAAGCGAGTTGATTTTAGCCTTAGTTTCACTTTAGTTATTAATCAATTCGATTAAGAATGAGAAATCCCAAAGAGAAAACGTCCGATTGATTTTTCCGCTTTATTTTACTAAAAGATGTTTTTTTTTATTATTATATTATTTTTTACCTCTTTTTGATTTCCAACGTGGTTACGGCACGACCGAACGGTCGGAATTTATTTTAACCGAAGTTAATGGATAATACAATTCAAACGTTCGGTGGAAATTTATTTTATTTTTAAGTTAAGCGAGAAATGACTTAAGTAAAATGGCTTAAGCACGTCAACAGGGGGTATAAAAAGTAAACAAAATGAGAATAAAAATGCACGAAACACAATGTGGACCACTACGGGTGCATAGAATGAATCGAAAAGCTTGGTTCGAGGTACTTACCCGTTGAAGATCGAAGAACGATGAAGAACGAATGAAGAACGTCGAAGAACGGTTGAAAGCTTTGCGAGATTCCTCACGGAAAACGTTACGGAAACGTTTCGGAAGCGCCTCGGCTTAGATTTTCTTCACGGAAACGATTTTTCCAAGCAAATTCGAAAGAGAGAGAAGTGCCTAAGGGGCTGAACCCCTTCCTTCTTGCCTTCCTCCCCTATTTATAGCAAAATAGGGGAGGTGGTTGCCGCCCAGCTCGCCCAGGCGAGCTCAGCTCGCCCAGGCGAGCAGGGTTGCTTCCTCCAGAAGCAACCGCCTTCTGGAGGAAGCTTCTGGAGGGCCCAAGTGGGCCTGGGTGCTATTTGCACCCCCATTTTTACTAAGTACACCCCCCTCTGCTGTTTTTTGGTGATTCTTTTTTCGTAAAGTTACGGAAACTTACGAATTTCGTAACGATACTTGTTTTCTTTCCGTAATGTTACGGAACCTTGCGGATTACATAATCATCCCCTTTTTGACTTACGGAATGTTACGGAACCCCACTTAATTATGCAACGATGCTTCCATTTGATTTCCGGTGTGTCACGGAAACTTACGGATTGTGCATCAATATTTTTTTTGGTTTTTCGGCATGTCCTGAAATTTCACAAATTGCCTAATGATGGGTGCCAAGCACCTCACGAGGACCAAAGAATGGTCGCACGTCATCGAGCAAAGGTCCCCGGACGAAATTAGGGTATGACACCTGTGAATTACGTTTTCGTTCATGTGTCCTCCACCTTTGAGTTTGGAGCCATGCGTAATGATTGCTTAGTGCAATTCTCCATTCTCAACCCTTTTTCGGAGCCCCATGAATTGCGTTTTTGTTCATGTGTCCTCCACCTTCGACATTGGAGCCATGCGTAGTGATTGCTTAGTGCAACTCTCCATTCTCAACCTTTATCGGAGCCCCGTGAATTACGTTTTCGTTCATGTGTCCTCCACCTTCGAGTTTGGAGCCATGCACAGTGATTGCTTAGTGCAATTCTCCATTCTCAACCCTTTTTTCGGAGCCCCAAGAATTGTGTTTTCGTTCATGTGTCCTCCATCTTCGAGTTTGGAGCCATGCGTAGTGATTGTTTAGTGCATTTCTCCATTCTCAATCTTTTTCGGAGCCCCGTGAATTGCGTTTTCGTTCATGTGTCCTCCACCTTTGAGTTTGGAGCCATGCGTAATGATTGCTTAGTGCAATTCTCCATTCTCAACCCCTTTTTCGGAGCCCCATGAATTGCGTTTTCGTTCATGTGTCCTCCACCTTCGAGTTTGGAGCCATGCGTAGTGATTGCTTAGTGCAATTCTCCATTCTCAACACCTTTTTCGGAGCCCCAAGAATTGTGTTTTCGTTCATGTGTCCTCCATCTTCGAGTTTGGAGCCATGCGTAGTGATTGTTTAGTGCATTTCTCCATTCTCAATCTTTTTCGGAGCCCCGTGAATTGCGTTTTCGTTCATGTGTCCTCCACCTTTGAGTTTGGAGCCATGCGTAATGATTGCTTAGTGCAATTCTCCATTCTCAACCCCTTTTCGGAGCCCCATTAATTGTGTTTTCGTTCATGTGTCCTACACCTTCGAGTTTAGAGCCATGCGTAGTGATTGCTTAGTGCAATTCTCCATTCTCAACCTTTTTCGGAACCCCGTGAATTACGTTTTCGTTCATGTGTCCTCCACCTTCGAGTTTGGAGCCATGCACAGTGATTGCTTAGTGCAATTCTCCATTCTCAACCCCTTTTTCGGAGCCCCATGAATTGCGTTTTCGTTCATGTGTCCTCCACCTTTGAGTTTGGAGCCATGCGTAGTGATTGTTTAGTGCAATTCTCCATTCTCAATCTTTTTCGGAGCCCCATGAATTGCGTTGTCGTTCATGTGTCCTCAACCTTTGAGTTTGGAGCTATGCGTAGCGATTGCTTAGTGCAATTTTCCATTCTCAACCCCTTTTTCGGAGCCCCATGAATTGCGTTTTCGTTCATGTGTCTTCCACCTTCGAGTTTGGAGCCATGCGCAGTGATTGCTTAGTGCAATTCTCCATTCTCAACCCTTTTTTCGGAGCCCCAAGAATTGCGTTTTCGTTCATGTGTCCTCCATCTTCGAGTTTGGAGCCATGCGTAGCGATTGTTTAGTGCAATTCTCCATTCTCAATCTTTTTCGGAGCCCCATGAATTGCCTTTTCGTTCATGCGTCCTCCACCTTCGAGTTTGGAGCCATGTGTAGTGATTGCTTAGTGCAATTCTCCATTCTCAAACCCTTTTCGGAGCCCCATGAATTGCGTTTTCGTTCATGTGTCCTCCACCTTTGAGTTTGGAGCAATGCGTAGTGATTGCTTAGTGCAATTCTCCATTCTCAACCCCTTTTTCGGAGCCCCGTGAATTGCGTTTTCGTTCATGTGTCCTCCACCTTCGAGTTTGGAGCCATGCGTAGTGATTGCTTAGTGCAATGCTCGATTCTCAACCCTTTTCAGGAGCCCCATTAATTGTGTTTTCGTTCATGTGTCCTACACCTTCGAGTTTAGAGCCATGCGTAGTGATTGCTTACTGCAATTCTCCATTCTCAACCTTTTTCGGAGCCCCGTGAATTACGTTTTCGTTCATGTGTCCTCCACCTTCGAGTTTGGAGCCATGCGCAGTGATTGCTTAGTTCAATTCTCCATTCTCAACCCCTTTTTCGGAGCCCCATGAATTGCGTTTTCGTTCATGTGTCCTCCACCTTCGAGTTTGGAGCCATGCGTAATGATTGCTTAGTGCAATTCTCCATTCTCAACCCATTTTTCGGAGCCCCATGAATTGCGTTTTCGTTCATGTGTCCTCCACCTTCGAGTTTGGAGCCATGCGTAGTGATTGCTTAGTGCAATTCTCCATTCTCAACCCTTTTTCGGAGCCCCATGAATTGCGTTTTCGTTCATGTGTCTTCCACCTTCGACTTTGGAGCCATGCGCAGTGATTGCTTAGTGCAATTCTCCAATCTCAACACTTTTTTCGGAGCCCCAAGAATTGCGTTTTCGTTCATGTGTCCTCCATCTTCGAGTTTGGAGCCATGCGTAGTGATTGTTTAGTGCATTTCTCCATTCTCAATCTTTTTCGGAACCCCGTGAATTACGTTTTCGTTCATGTGTCCTCCACCTTCGAGTTTGGAGCCATGCGCAGTGATTGCTTAGTGCAATTCTCCATTCTCAACCCCTTTTTTCGGAGCCCCATGAATTGCGTTTTCGTTCATGTGTCCTCCACCTTTGAGTTTGGAGCCATGCGTAGTGATTGTTTAGTGCAATTCTCCATTCTCAATCTTTTTCGGAGCCCCATGAATTGCGTTGCCGTTCATGTGTCCTCCACCTTTGAGTTTGGAGCGATGCGTAGTGATTGCTTAGTGAAATTCTCCATTCTCAACCCCTTTTTCGGAGCCCCATGAATTGCGTTTTCGTTCATGTGTCTTCCACCTTCGAGTTTGGAGCCATGCGCAGTGATTGCTTAGTGCAATTCTCCATTCTCAACCCTTTTTTCGGAGCCCCAAGAATTGCGTTTTCGTTCATGTGTCCTCCATCTTCGAGTTTGGAGCCATGCGTAGTGATTGTTTAGTGCATTTCTCCATTCTCAATCTTTTTCGGAACCCCGTGAATTACGTTTTCGTTCATGTGTCCTCCACCTTCGAGTTTGGAGCCATGCGCAGTGATTGCTTAGTGCAATTCTCCATTCTCAACCCCTTTTTCGGAGCCCCATGAATTGCGTTTTCGTTCATGTGTCCTCCACCTTTGAGTTTGGAGCCATGCGTAGTGATTGTTTAGTGCAATTCTCCATTCTCAACCTTTTTCGGAGCCCCGTGAATTACGTTTTCGTTCATGTGTCCTCCACCTTCGAGTTTGGAGCCATGCGCAGTGATTGCTTAGTTCAATTCTCCATTCTCAACCCCTTTTTCGGAGCCCCATGAATTGCGTTTTCGTTCATGTGTCCTCCACCTTCGAGTTTGGAGCCATGCGTAATGATTGCTTAGTGCAATTCTCCATTCTCAACCCATTTTTCGGAGCCCCATGAATTGCGTTTTCGTTCATGTGTCCTCCACCTTCGAGTTTGGAGCCATGCGTAGTGATTGCTTAGTGCAATTCTCCATTCTCAACCCTTTTTCGGAGCCCCATGAATTGCGTTTTCGTTCATGTGTCTTCCACCTTCGACTTTGGAGCCATGCGCAGTGATTGCTTAGTGCAATTCTCCATTCTCAACACTTTTTTCGGAGCCCCAAGAATTGCGTTTTCGTTCATGTGTCCTCCATCTTCGAGTTTGGAGCCATGCGTAGTGATTGTTTAGTGCATTTCTCCATTCTCAATCTTTTTCGGAACCCCGTGAATTACATTTTCGTTCATGTGTCCTCCACCTTCGAGTTTGGAGCCATGCGTAGTGATTGCTTAGTGCAATTCTCGATTCTCAACCCTTTTCAGGAGCCCCATTAATTGTGTTTTCGTTCATGTGTCCTACACCTTCGAGTTTAGAGCCATGCGTAGTGATTGCTTACTGCAATTCTCCATTCTCAACCTTTTTCGGAGCCCCGTGAATTACGTTTTCGTTCATGTGTCCTCCACCTTCGAGTTTGGAGCCATGCGTAGTGATTGCTTAGTGCAATTCTCCATTCTCAACCCTTTTTCGGAGCCCCATGAATTGCGTTTTCGTTCATGTGTCTTCCACCTTCGACTTTGGAGCCATGCGCAGTGATTGCTTAGTGCAATTCTCCATTCTCAACACTTTTTTCGGAGCCCCAAGAATTGCGTTTTCGTTCATGTGTCCTCCATCTTCGAGTTTGGAGCCATGCGTAGTGATTGTTTAGTGCATTTCTCCATTCTCAATCTTTTTCGGAACCCCGTGAATTACGTTTTCGTTCATGTGTCCTCCACCTTCGAGTTTGGAGCCATGCGCAGTGATTGCTTAGTGCAATTCTCCATTCTCAACCCCTTTTTCGGAGCCCCATGAATTGCGTTTTCGTTCATGTGTCCTCCACCTTTGAGTTTGGAGCCATGCGTAGTGATTGTTTAGTGCAATTCTCCATTCTCAATCTTTTTCGGAGCCCCATGAATTGCGTTGTCGTTCATGTGTCCTCCACCTTTGAGTTTGGAGCTATGCGTAGTGATTGCTTAGTGCAATTCTCCATTCTCAACCCCTTTTTCGGAGCCCCATGAATTGCGTTTTCGTTCATGTGTCTTCCACCTTCGAGTTTGGAGCCATGCGCAGTGATTGCTTAGTGCAATTCTCCATTCTCAACCCTTTTTTCGGAACCCCAAGAATTGCGTTTTCGTTCATGTGTCCTCCATCTTCGAGTTTGGAGCCATGCGTAGCGATTGTTTAGTGCAATTCTCCATTCTCAATCTTTTTCGGAGCCCCATGAATTGCCTTTTCGTTCATGCGTCCTCCACCTTCGAGTTTGGAGCTATGTGTAGTGATTGCTTAGTGCAATTCTCCATTCTCAAACCCTTTTCGGAGCCCCATGAATTGCGTTTTCGTTCATGTGTCCTCCACCTTTGAGTTTGGAGCCATGCGTAGTGATTGCTTAGTGCAATTCTCCATTCTCAACCCCTTTTTCGGAGCCCCGTGAATTGCGTTTTCGTTCATGTGTCCTCCACCTTCGAGTTTGGAGCCATGCGTAGTGATTGCTTAGTGCAATTCTCGATTCTCAACCCTTTTCCGGAGCCCCATTAATTGTGTTTTCGTTCATGTGTCCTACACCTTCGAGTTTAGAGCCATGCGTAGTGATTGCTTACTGCAATTCTCCATTCTCAACCTTTTTCGGAGCCCCGTGAATTACGTTTTCGTTCATGTGTCCTCCACCTTCGAGTTTGGAGCCATGCGCAGTGATTGCTTAGTGCAATTCTCCATTCTCAACCCCTTTTTCGGAGCCCCATGAATTGCGTTTTCGTTCATGTGTCCTCCACCTTCGAGTTTGGAGCCATGCGTAATGATTGCTTAGTGCAATTCTCCATTCTCAACCCCTTTTTCGGAGCCCCATGAATTGCGTTTTCGTTCATGTGTCCTCCACCTTCGAGTTTGGAGCCATGCGTAGTGATTGCTTAGTGCAATTCTCCATTCTCAACCCTTTTTCGGAGCCCCATGAATTGCGTTTTCGTTCATGTGTCTTCCACCTTCGACTTTGGAGACATGCACAGTGATTGCTTAGTGCAATTCTCCATTCTCAACCCTTTTTTCGGAGCCCCAAGAATTGCGTTTTCGTTCATGTGTCCTCCATCTTCGAGTTTGGAGCCATGCGTAGTGATTGTTTAGTGCATTTCTCCATTCTCAATCTTTTGCGGAGCCCCGTGAATTGCGTTTTCGTTCATGTGTCCTCCACCTTTGAGTTTCGAGCCATGCGTAATGATTGCTTAGTGCAATTCTCCATTCTCAACCCCTTTTTCGGAGCCCCATGAATTGCGTTTTCGTTCATGTGTCCTCCACCTTCGAGTTTGGAGCCATGCGTAGTGATTGCTTAGTGCAATTCTCCATTCTCAACCCTTTTTCGGAGCCCCATGAATTGCGTTTTCGTTCATGTGTCTTCCACCTTCGAGTTTGGAGCCATGCGCAGTGATTGCTTAGTGCAATTCTCCATTCTCAACCCTTTTTTCGGAGCCCCAAGAATTGCGTTTTCGTTCATGTGTCCTCCATCTTCGAGTTTGGAGCCATGCGTAGTGATTGTTTAGTGCAATTCTCCATTCTCAATCTTTTTCGGAGCCCCATGAATTGCCTTTTCGTTCATGCGTCCTCCACCTTCGAGTTTGGAGCTATGTGTAGTGATTGCTTAGTGCAATTCTCCATTCTCAAACCCTTCTCGGAGCCCCATGAATTGTGTTTTCGTTCATGTGTCCTCCACCTTTGAGTTTGGAGCCATGCGTAGTGATTGCTTAGTGCAATTCTCCATTCTCAACCCCTTTTTCGGAGCCCCGTGAATTGCGTTTTCGTTCATGTGTCCTCCACCTTCGAGTTTGGAGCCATGCGTAGTGATTGCTTAGGGCAATTCTCGATTCTCAACCCTTTTCCGGAGCCCCATTAATTGTGTTTTCGTTCATATGTCCTACACCTTCGAGTTTAGAGCCATGCGTAGTGATTGCTTACTGCAATTCTCCATTCTCAACCTTTTTCGGAGCCCCGTGAATTACGTTTTCGTTCATGTGTGCTCCACCTTCGAGTTTGGAGCCATGCGCAGTGATTGCTTAGTGCAATTACCCATTCTCAACCCCTTTTTCGGAGCCCCATGAATTGCGTTTTCGTTCATGTGTCCTCCACCTTCGAGTTTGGAGCCATGCGTAATGATTGCTTAGTGCAATTCTCCATTCTCAACCCATTTTTCGGAGCCCCATGAATTGCGTTTTCGTTCATGTGTCCTCCACCTTCGAGTTTGGAGCCATGCGTAGTGATTGCTTAGTGCAATTCTCCATTCACAACCCTTTTTCGGAGCCCCATGAATTGCGTTTTCGTTCATGTGTCTTCCACCTTCGACTTTGGAGCCATGCGCAGTGATTGCTTAGTGCAATTCTCCATTCTCAACCCTTTTTTCGGAGCCCCAAGAATTGCGTTTTCGTTCATGTGTCCTCCATCTTCGAGTTTGGAGCCATGCGTAGTGATTGTTTAGTGCATTTCTCCATTCTCAATCTTTTTCGGAGCCCCGTGAATTGCGTTTTCGTTCATGTGTCCTCCACCTTTTAGTTTGGAGCCATGCGTAATGATTGCTTAGTGCAATTCTCCATTCTCAACCCCTTTTTCGGAGCCCCATGAATTGCGTTTTCGTTCATGTGTCCTCCACCTTCGAGTTTGGAGCCATGCGTAGTGATTGCTTAGTGCAATTCTCCATTCTCAACCCTTTTTCGGAGCCCCATGAATTGCGTTTTCGTTCATGTGTCTTCCACCTTCGAGTTTGGAGCCAAGCGCAGTGATTGCTTAGTGCAATTCTCCATTCTCAACCCTTTTTTCGGAGCCCCAAGAATTGCGTTTTCGTTCATGTGTCCTCCATCTTCGAGTTTGGAGCCATGCGTAGTGATTGTTTAGTGCAATTCTCCATTCTCAATCTTTTTCGGAGCCCCATGAATTGCCTTTTCGTTCATGCGTCCTCCACCTTCGAGTTTGGAGCTATGTGTAGTGATTGCTTAGTGCAATTCTCCATTCTCAAACCCTTTTCGGAGCCCCATGAATTGTGTTTTCGTTCATGTGTCCTCCACCTTTGAGTTTGGAGCCATGCGTAGTGATTGCTTAGTGCAATTCTCCATTCTCAACCCCTTTTTCGGAGCCCCGTGAATTGCGTTTTCGTTCATGTGTCCTCCACCTTCGAGTTTGGAGCCATGCGTAGTGATTGCTTAGTGCAATTCTCGATTCTCAACCCTTTTCCGGAGCCCCATTAATTGTGTCTTCGTTCATGTGTCCTACACCTTCGAGTTTAGAGCCATGCGTAGTGATTGCTTAGTGCAATTCTCCATTCTCAACCTTTTTCGGAGCCCCGTGAATTACGTTTTCGTTCATGTGTCCTCCACCTTCAAGTTTGGAGCCATGCGCAGTGATTGCTTAGTGCAATTCTCCATTCTCAACCCCTTTTTCGGAGCCCCATGAATTGCGTTTTCGTTCATGTGTCCTCCACCTTTGAGTTTGGAGCCATGCGTAGTGATTGTTTAGTGCAATTCTCTATTCTCAATCTTTTTCGGAGCCCCATGAATTGCGTTGTCGTTCATGTGTCCTCCACCTTTGAGTTTGGAGCTATGCGTAGTGATTGCTTAGTGCAATTCTCCATTCTCAACCCCTTTTTCGGAGCCCCATGAATTGCCTTTTCGTTCATGCGTCTTCCACCTTCGAGTTTGGAGCCATGCGCAGTGATTGCTTAGTGCAATTCTCCATTCTCAACCCTTTTTTCGGAGCCCCAAGAATTGCGTTTTCGTTCATGTGTCCTCCATCTTCGAGTTTGGAGCCATGCGTAGCGATTGTTTAGTGCAATTCTCCATTCTCAATCTTTTTCGGAGCCCCATGAATTGCCTTTTCGTTCATGCGTCCTCCACCTTCGAGTTTGGAGCTATGTGTAGTGATTGCTTAATGCAATTCTCCATTCTCAAACCCTTTTCGGAGCCCCATGAATTGCGTTTTCGTTCATGTGTCCTCCACCTTTGAGTTTGGAGCCATGCGTAGTGATTGCTTAGTGCAATTCTCCATTCTCAACCCCTTTTTCGGAGCCCCGTGAATTGCGTTTTCGTTCATGTGTCCTCCACCTTCGAGTTTGGAGCCATGCGTAGTGATTGCTTAGTGCAATTCTCCATTCTCAACCCTTTTCCGGAGCCCCATTAATTGTGTTTTCGTTCATGTGTCCTACACCTTTGAGTTTAGAGCCATGCGTAGTGATTGCTTACTGCAATTCTCCATTCTCAATCTTTTTCGGAGCCCCGTGAATTACGTTTTCGTTCATGTGTCCTCCACCTTCGAGTTAGGAGTCATGCGCAGTGATTGCTTAGTGCAATTCTCCATTCTCAACCCCTTTTTCGCAGCCCCATGAATTGCGTTTTCGTTCATGTGTCCTCCACCTTTGAGTTTGGAGCCATGCGTAGTGATTGTTTAGTGCAATTCTCCATTCTCAATTTTTTCGGAGCCCCATGAATTGCGTTGTCGTTCATGTGTCCTCCACCTTTGAGTTTGGAGCTATGCGTAGTGATTGCTTAGTGCAATTCTCCATTCTCAACCCCTTTTTCGGAGCCCCATGAATTGCCTTTTCGTTCATGCGTCTTCCACCTTCGAGTTTGGAGCCATGCGCAGTGATTGCTTAGTGCAATTCTCCATTCTCAACCCTTTTTTCGGAGCCCCAAGAATTGCGTTTTCATTCATGTGTCCTCCACCTTTGAGTTTGGAGCCATGCGTAGTGATTGTTTAGTGCAATTCTCCATTCTCAATCTTTTTCGGAGCCCCATGAATTGCCTTTTCGTTCATGCGTCCTCCACCTTCGAGTTTGGAGCTATGTGTAGTGATTGCTGAGTGCAATTCTCCATTCTCAAACCCTTTTTGGAGCCCCATGAATTGCTTTTTCGTTCATGTGTCCTCCACCTTTGAGTTTGGAGCCATGCGTAGTGATTGCTTAGTGCAATTCTCCATTCTCAACCCCTTTTTCGGAGCCCCGTGAATTGCGTTTTCGTTCATGTGTCCTCCACCTTCGAGTTTGGAGCCATGCGTAGTGATTGCTTAGTGCAATTCTCGATTCTCAACCCTTTTCCGGAGCCCCATTAATTGTGTTTTCGTTCATATGTCCTACACCTTCGAGTTTAGAGCCATGCGTAGTGATTGCTTACTGCAATTCTCCATTCTCAACCTTTTTCGGAGCCCCGTGAATTACGTTTTCGTTCATGTGTGCTCCACCTTCGAGTTTGGAGCCATGCGCAGTGATTGCTTAGTGCAATTACCCATTCTCAACCCCTTTTTCGGAGCCCCATGAATTGCGTTTTCGTTCATGTGTCCTCCACCTTCGAGTTTGGAGCCATGCGTAATGATTGCTTAGTGCAATTCTCCATTCTCAACCCATTTTTCGGAGCCCCATGAATTGCGTTTTCGTTCATGTGTCCTCCACCTTCGAGTTTGGAGCCATGCGTAGTGATTGCTTAGTGCAATTCTCCATTCACAACCCTTTTTCGGAGCCCCATGAATTGCGTTTTCGTTCATGTGTCTTCCACCTTCGACTTTGGAGCCATGCGCAGTGATTGCGTAGTGCAATTCTCCATTCTCAACCCCTTTTTCGGAGCCCCAAGAATTGCGTTTTCGTTCATGTGTCCTCCATCTTCGAGTTTGGAGCCATGCGTAGTGATTGTTTAGTGCATTTCTCCATTCTCAATCTTTTTCGGAGCCCCGTGAATTGCGTTTTCGTTCATGTGTCCTCCACCTTTTAGTTTGGAGCCATGCGTAATGATTGCTTAGTGCAATTCTCCATTCTCAACCCCTTTTTCGGAGCCCCATGAATTGCGTTTTCGTTCATGTGTCCTCCACCTTCGAGTTTGGAGCCATGCGTAGTGATTGCTTAGTGCAATTCTCCATTCTCAACCCTTTTTCGGAGCCCCATGAATTGCGTTTTCGTTCATGTGTCTTCCACCTTCGAGTTTGGAGCCATGCGCAGTGATTGCTTAGTGCAATTCTCCATTCTCAACCCTTTCTTCGGAGCCCCAAGAATTGCGTTTTCGTTCATGTGTCCTCCATCTTCGAGTTTGGAGCCATGCGTAGTGATTGTTTAGTGCAATTCTCCATTCTCAATCTTTTCCGGAGCCCCATGAATTGCCTTTTCGTTCATGCGTCCTCCACCTTCGAGTTTGGAGCTATGTGTAGTGATTGCTTAGTGCAATTCTCCATTCTCAAACCCTTTTCGGAGCCCCATGAATTGTGTTTTCGTTCATGTGTCCTCCACCTTTGAGTTTGGAGCCATGCGTAGTGATTGCTTAGTGCAATTCTCCATTCTCAACCCCTTTTTCGGAGCCCCGTGAATTGCGTTATCGTTCATGTGTCCTCCACCTTCGAGTTTGGAGCCATGCGTAGTGATTGCTTAGTGCAATTCTCGATTCTCAACCCTTTTCCGGAGCCCCATTAATTGTGTTTTCGTTCATATGTCCTACACCTTCGAGTTTAGAGCCATGCGTAGTGATTGCTTACTGCAATTCTCCATTCTCAACCTTTTTCGGAGCCCCGTGAATTACGTTTTCGTTCATGTGTGCTCCACCTTCGAGTTTGGAGCCATGCGCAGTGATTGCTTAGTGCAATTCTCCATTCTCAACCCTTTTTTCGGAGCCCCAAGAATTGCGTTTTCGTTCATGTGTCCTCCATCTTCGAGTTTGGAGCCATGCGTAGTGATTGTTTAGTGCAATTCTCCATTCTCAATCTTTTTCGGAGCCCCATGAATTGCCTTTTCGTTCATGCGTCCTCCACCTTCGAGTTTGGAGCTATGTGTAGTGATTGCTTAGTGCAATTCTCCATTCTCAAACCCTTTTCGGAGCCCCATGAATTGTGTTTTCGTTCATGTGTCCTCCACCTTTGAGTTTGGAGCCATGCGTAGTGATTGCTTAGTGCAATTCTCCATTCTCAACCCCTTTTTCGGAGCCCCGTGAATTGCGTTTTCGTTCATGTGTCCTCCACCTTCGAGTTTTGAGCCATGCGTAGTGATTGCTTAGTGCAATTCTCGATTCTCAACCCTTTTCCGGAGCCCCATTAATTGTGTTTTCGTTCATATGTCCTACACCTTCGAGTTTAGAGCCATGCGTAGTGATTGCTTACTGCAATTCTCCATTCTCAACCTTTTTCGGAGCCCCGTGAATTACGTTTTCGTTCATGTGTGCTCCACCTTCGAGTTTGGAGCCATGCGCAGTGATTGCTTAGTGCAATTCTCCATTCTCAACCCCTTTTTCGGAGCCCCATGAATTGCGTTTTCGTTCATGTGTCCTCCACCTTCGAGTTTGGAGCCATGCGTAATGATTGCTTAGTGCAATTCTCCATTCTCAACCCATTTTTCGGAGCCCCATGAATTGCGTTTTCGTTCATGTGTCCTCCACCTTCGAGTTTGGAGCCATGCGTAGTGATTGCTTAGTGCAATTCTCCATTCACAACCCTTTTTCGGGGCCCCATGAATTGCGTTTTCGTTCATGTGTCTTCCACCTTCGACTTTGGAGCCATGCGCAGTGATTGCTTAGTGCAATTCTCCATTCTCAACCCTTTTTTCGGAGCCCCAAGAATTGCGTTTTCGTTCATGTGTCCTCCATCTTCGAGTTTGGAGCCATGCGTAGTGATTGTTTAGTGCATTTCTCCATTCTCAATCTTTTTCGGAGCCCCGTGAATTGCGTTTTCGTTCATGTGTCCTCCACCTTTTAGTTTGGAGCCATGCGTAATGATTGCTTAGTGCAATTCTCCATTCTCAACCCCTTTTTCGGAGCCCCATGAATTGCGTTTTCGTTCATGTGTCCTCCACCTTCGAGTTTGGAGCCACGCGTAGTGATTGCTTAGTGCAATTCTCCATTCTCAACCCTTTTTCGGAGCCCCATGAATTGCGTTTTCGTTCATGTGTCTTCCACCTTCGAGTTTGGAGCCATGCGCAGTGATTGCTTAGTGCAATTCTCCATTCTCAACCTTTTTTTCGGAGCCCCAAGAATTGCGTTTTCGTTCATGTGTCCTCCATCTTCGAGTTTGGAGCCATGCGTAGTGATTGTTTAGTGCAATTCTCCATTCTCAATCTTTTTTGGAGCCCATGAATTGCCTTTTCGTTCATGCGTCCTCCACGTTCGAGTTTGGAGCTATGTGTAGTGATTGCTTAGTGCAATTCTCCATTCTCAAACCCTTTTCGGAGCCCCATGAATTGTGTTTTCGTTCATGTGTCCTCCACCTTTGAGTTTGGAGCCATGCGTAGTGATTGCTTAGTGCAATTCTCCATTCTCAACCCCTTTTTCGGAGCCCCGTGAATTACGTTTTCGTTCATGTGTCCTCCACCTTCGAGTTTGGAGCCATGCGTAGTGATTGCTTAGTGCAATTCTCGATTCTCAACCCTTTTCCGGAGCCCCATTAATTGTGTTTTCGTTCATGTGTCCTACATCTTCGAGTTTAGAGCCATGCGTAGTGATTGCTTAGTGCAATTCTCCATTCTCAACCTTTTTCGGAGCCCCGTGAATTACGTTTTCGTTCATGTGTCCTCCACCTTCAAGTTTGGAGCCATGCGCAGTGATTGCTTAGTGCAATTCTCCATTCTCAACCCCTTTTTCGGAGCCCCATGAATTGCGTTTTCGTTCATGTGTCCTCCACCTTTGAGTTTGGAGCCATGCGTAGTGATTGTTTAGTGCAATTCTCTATTCTCAATCTTTTTCGGAGCCCCATGAATTGCGTTGTCGTTCATGTGTCCTCCACCTTTGAGTTTGGAGCTATGCGTAGTGATTGCTTAGTGCAATTCTCCATTCTCAACCCCTTTTTCGGAGCCCCATGAATTGCCTTTTCGTTCATGCGTCTTCCACCTTCGAGTTTGGAGCCATGCGCAGTGATTGCTTAGTGCAATTCTCCATTCTCAACCCTTTTTTCGGAGCCCCAAGAATTGCGTTTTCGTTCATGTGTCCTCCATCTTCGAGTTTGGAGCCATGCGTAGCTATTGTTTAGTGCAATTCTCCATTCTCAATCTTTTTCGGAGCCCCATGAATTGCCTTTTCGTTCATGCGTCCTCCACCTTCGAGTTTGGAGCTATGTGTAGTGATTGCTTAATGCAATTCTCCATTCTCAAACCCTTTTCGGAGCCCCATGAATTGCGTTTTCGTTCATGTGTCCTCCACATTTGAGTTTGGAGGCATGCGTAGTGATTGCTTAGTGCAATTCTCCATTCTCAACCCCTTTTTCGGAGCCCCGTGAATTGCGTTTTCGTTCATGTGTCCTCCACCTTCGAGTTTGGAGCCATGCGTAGTGATTGCTTAGTGCAATTCTCCATTCTCAACCCTTTTCCGGAGCCCCATTAATTGTGTTTTCGTTCATGTGTCCTACACCTTTGAGTTTAGAGCCATGCGTAGTGATTGCTTACTGCAATTCTCCATTCTCAACCTTTTTCGGAGCCCCGTGAATTACGTTTTCGTTCATGTGTCCTCCACCTTCGAGTTTGGAGCCATGCGCAGTGATTGCTTAGTGCAATTCTCCATTCTCAACCCCTTTTTCGGAGCCCCATGAATTGCGTTTTCGTTCATGTGTCCTCCACCTTTGAGTTTGGAGCCATGCGTAGTGATTGTTTAGTGCAATTCTCCATTCTCAATCTTTTTCGGAGCCCCATGAATTGCGTTGTCGTTCATGTGTCCTCCAACTTTGAGTTTGGAGCTATGCGTAGTGATTGCTTAGTGCAATTCTCCATTCTCAACCCCTTTTTCGGAGCCCCATGAATTGCCTTTTCGTTCATGCGTCTTCCACCTTCGAGTTTGGAGCCATGCGCAGTGATTGCTTAGTGCAATTCTCCATTCTCAACCCTTTTTTCGGAGCCCCAAGAATTGCGTTTTCGTTCATGTGTCCTCCATCTTCGAGTTTGGAGCCATGCGTAGCGATTGTTTAGTGCAATTCTTCATTCTCAATCTTTTTCGGAGCCCCATGAATTGCCTTTTCGTTCATGCGTCCTCCACCTTCGAGTTTGGAGCTATGTGTAGTGATTGCTTAGTGCAATTCTCCATTCTCAAACCCTTTTCGGAGCCCCATGAATTGCGTTTTCGTTCATGTGTCCTCCACCTTTGAGTTTGGAGCCATGCGTAGTGATTGCTTAGTGCAATTCTCCATTCTCAACCCCTTTTTCGGAGCCCCGTGAATTGCGTTTTCGTTCATGTGTCCTCCACCTTCGAGTTTGGAGCCATGCGTAGTGATTGCTTAGTGCAATTCTCCATTCTCAACCCTTTTCCGGAGCCCCATTAATTGTGTTTTCGTTCATGTGTCCTACACCTTCGAGTTTAGAGCCATGCGTAGTGATTGCTTACTGCAATTCTCCATTCTCAACCTTTTTCGGAGCCCCGTGAATTACGTTTTCGTTCATGTGTCCTCCACCTTCGAGTTTGGAGCCATGCGCAGTGATTGCTTAGTGCAATTCTCCATTCTCAACCCCTTTTTCGGAGCCCCATGAATTGCGTTTTCGTTCATGTGTCCTCCACCTTCGAGTTTGGAGCCATGCGTAATGATTGCTTAGTGCAATTCTCCATTCTCAACCCCTTTTTCGGAGCCCCATGAATTGCGTTTTCGTTCATGTGTCCTCCACCTTCGATTTTGGAGCCATGCGTAGTGATTGCTTAGTGCAATTATCCATTCTCAACCCTTTTTCGGAGCCCCATGAATTGCGTTGTCGTTCATGTGTCCTCCACCTTTGAGTTTGGAGCTATGCGTAGTGATTGCTTAGTGCAATTCTCCATTCTCAACCCCTTTTTCGGAGCCCCATGAATTGCGTTTTCGTTCATGTGTCCTCCACCTTCGAGTTTGGAGCCATGCGTAGTGATTGTTTAGTGCAATTCTCCATTCTCAATCTTTTTCGGAGCCCCATTGTCGCAACCTCCCCTTCGGCGGGAGGGCGACGCGTGACTCGCAGGATGCGGGTTCCACGAAAGGAATACGCGCGGAGTCGCCACCAACGTTTATTTGAGGAAAACGTCGGAAAAACCGGAAAAGACGCGATCTACGAACTTTTACGTGAAAGGTTCGGGAGTTGTATTTACGCACGGGGAAGGTATTAGCACCCCACACGTCCGCCCCAAGGGACGGCAGCCTTTAATCGAATGTGCAAACTTGACTTTGATTTTTTATGTTCCCTTTTTATGTCTCTATATCCTTTATACCCTTTTTATATTTTCTCTTTTTGTGGTCGACAAGGGTGTTTCCCTTTGCTCCTACGTATTCCTCAATTTGGGATGAGAAAATCAGACCTACGTAGTTCTTTTTTATCAAGTGATTCTTTTTTACTTAAGTGGTGATCATTTCAAGGCGTTGGACCTTAAAAATGATCCATTTTACTTAGTGAGAAATTGAGATGACAAACTTCAAAAGCCTATTTTTGTGGACGAGCTTGACTAGGCGAATTGATTTTAGCCTTTAGTTTCACTTTAGTTATTAATCAATTCGAATAAGAATGAGAAATCCCAAAGAGAAAACGTCCGATTGATTTTCCGCTTTATTTTACTAAAAGATGTCTTTTTGATTATTATATTATTTTTTTTGACCTCTTTTTGATTTCCAACGTGGTTACGGCACGATCGAACGGTCGGAATTTATTTTAACCGAAGTTAATGGATAATACAATTCAAACGTTCGGTGGAAATTTATTTTATTTTTAAGTTATGTGAGAAATGACTAAAGTAAAATGGCTTAAGCACGTCAACAGGGGGTATAAAAAGTAAACAAAACGAGAATAAAAATGCACGAAACACAATGCGGACCACTACGGGTACATAGAATGAATCGAAAAAGCTTGGTTCGAGGTACTTACCCGTTGAAGATCGAAGAACGATGAAGAACGAATGAAGAACGTCGAAGAACGGTTGAAACCTTTGCGAGATTCCTCACGGAAAATGTTACGGAAACGTTTCGGAAGCGCCTCGGCTTAGATTTTCTTCACGGAAACAATTTTTCCAAGCAAATTCGAAAGAGAGAGAAGTGCCTAAGGGGCTGAACCCCTTTTCTTCTTCACTTCCTCCCCTATTTATAGCAAAATAGGGGAGGTGGTTGCCGCCCAGCTCGCCCAGGCGAGCTCAGCTCGCCCAGGCGAGCAGGGTTGCTTCCTCCAGAAGCAACCGCCTTCTGGAGGAATATTCCGGAGGGCCCAAGTGGGCCTGGGTGCTATTTGCACCCCCATTTTTACTAAGTACACCCCCCTCTGCTGTTTTTTGGTGATTCTTTTTCCGTAAAGTTACGGAAACCTACGAATTTCGTAACGATACTTGTTTTCTTTCCGTAATGTTACGGAACCTTGCGGATTACATAATCATCCCCTTTTTGACTTACGGAATGTTACGGAACCTCACTTAATTATGCAACGATGCTTCCATTTGATTTCCGGTGTGTCACGGAAACTTACGGATTGTGCATCAATATTTTTTTTGGTTTTTCGGCATGTCCTGGAATTTCACAAATTGCCTAATGATGGGTGCCAAGAACCTCACGAGGACCAAAGAATGGTCGCATGTCATCAAGCAAAGGTCCCCGGACGAAATTAGGGTATGACAGTTGCCCCTCTTTACTTGTCTTTTATTGGAGATAAAAGGAAAGTAAAGATAAGACACTAATTTCGTTCCTCTCGATTTAACGAGAGTCGCAGGTGACCATAAAATCTCCACATGCAAATGACTTGTTGTTCCCAAAATTTCACAAATTTCTTAATGATGGGTGCCAAGCACCTCACAAGGACCAAAGAATGGTCGCATGTCATCAAGCAAAGGTCCCCGAACGAAAATCAGTGTATGACACTAATTTCGCTCCTCTCGGTTGACGAGAGTTGCGGGTGACCATGACTTGTCGCTCCTAGAATTTCACAAATTGCCTAATGATGGATGCCAAGCACCTCACAAGGACCAAAGAATGGTCGCATGTCATCAAGCAAAGGTCCCCGGACGAAAATCAGTGTATGACACTAATTTCGCTCCTCTCGGTTGACGAGAGTCGCGGGTGACCATGAAATTTCCGCATGTAAATGACTTATTGTTCCCGGAGGAACAAAAGGTGCAGAAGACTATGTCAGCCTCTGCATGCTATCAAGCGTTCTGTCTTACAGATAGCAAAAGAATGTTTATACGGATAACCACTCGGGTATTTCCGCGTATCATCGGGCCCGCCGCCTCTGGATGATACAAGGGTGCAGAATGACCAAACTTGGTCTCTGCTTGTCATCGGGCCCGCCGCCTCTGGATGACAAAAGGGTGCGAATAACCGTAAGGTATCTCCACGTATCATTGGGCCCGCCGCCTCTGGATGATACAAGGGTGCAGAATGACCAAACTTGGTCTCTGCTTGTCATCGGGCCTGCCGCCTCTGGATGACAAAAGGGTGCGAATAACCATAAGGTATCTCCGCGTATCATCGGGCTCGCCGCCTCTGGATGATACAAGGGTGCAGAATGACCACACTTGGTCTCTGCTTGTCATCGGGCCCGCCGCCTCTGGATGACAAAAGGGTGCGAATAACCGTAAGGTATCTCCGCGTATCATCGGGCCCGCCGCCTCTGGATGATACAAGGGTGCAGAATGACCAAACTTGGTCTCTGCTTGTCATCGGGCCCGCCGCCTCTGGATGACAAAAGGGTGCGGATAACCATAAGGTATCTCCGCGTATCATCGGGCCCGCCGCCTCTGGATGATACAAGGGTGCAGAATGACCAAACTTGGTCTCTGCTTGTCATCGGGCCCGCCGCCTCTGGATGACAAAAGGGTGCGAATAACCGTAAGGTATCTCCGCGTATCATCGGGCCCGCCGCCTCTGGATGATACAAGGGTGCAGAATGACCAAACTTGGTCTCTGCTTGTCATCGGGCCCGCCGCCTCTGGATGACAAAAGGGTGCGGATAACCGTAAGGTATCTCCGCGTATCATCGGGCCCGCCGCCTCTGGATGATACAAGGGTGCAGAATGACCAAACTTGGTCTCTGCTTGTCATCGGGCCCGCTGCCTCTGGATGACAAAAGGGTGCGGATAACCGTAAGGTATCTCCGCGTATCATCGGGCCCGCCGCCTCTGGATGATACAAGGGTGCATGTCACATGACCTCAGGGTCAGTATGACAAAGATTATGGGGCGGCCGACAAAAGCAAGGCTCTTGCTCCTACGTATCCTCCAATGAGGAACTCAGACCTACGTAGTTCTGGATAACTTGTGAGACTTGAAAAGTCTCCATCGGAAAATGCTGACATCTCCGGAAAGGGCGCAGATGACCATATTGGCCTCTGATCGTCAATCACACTTGGGGTCACTGAATGACGAGGTGCGGATAACCGTAAGGTGTCTCCGCGGGCTACCAGCTCTTGAGTCATGGCAACAAAAGGCGGTATGGTCGACAAAAGTGAGGCTCTTGCTCCTACGTATCCTCCAATGAGGAACTCAGACCTACGTAGTTCTTGATAACTTGTGAGACTTGAAAAAGTCTCGGTGTTTTCTCCACTAAAATGCAAACATGCTTTAGCAAAGAGACAAATATTCCAACTGATTAGAGCAGCATATGCTTTTTTGAGTGACAAACAATGCGCCTACCAGGGAAGGAGAGTATGCTGATGAAATTTTCTCATAACCATAAATGAGATTTTGGATGTTAGCATTTCGTTTCTAAATGACCATTTAGAGGAAACACTGGGTTCGACAAAAATAGAAGAAATCCACTCAAAGTGTATCAATCTCGCACAGGTAAGTGTTTCATCCTAATTCCGAACCATAGATATGTCACGACTTGACTTTGCGAATTATTTCCTATCAAATCAAAGATTACATGGGTGATCATGGATCAATAGGGCTCCCCTTGGAAATGGCTTCTTTTGGTGGTTTTTTTTTCTTTCGGCTTTTGTGTGTTTTTGGCTTTTGATTTTCCTGGCTTTTTCTTTTTCTGTTTTTTTTGTTTAGTGCGGGGCGAGAAAAAAGGTCGCTAGCGCACGGGATTTTGGTTGGTAATTAAAGGGAGAAGACCATTTTAGGTCGTGGTTTCCTTTCCTTCCTTTTTTGTTCATTTGGTGACAATTCTGTATTGTTCAGATATTGTCCGGTCCAAAGACCTCTCTGCACATTTCTTCTGTTTTCTTTCGATCCTTGATCAGGAGCTTTCTTTCCTTCTTTTCTCTTTTTTTTTCTTTCTCCCATTCTTTGATTGGGAATTTTCTTTCTTTTCTTTTTGCTTTCTCCTACTCTTTGATTGGGAATTTCCTTTCTTTTCTTTTTGCTTTCTCCCACTCTTTGATTGGGAATTTCCTTTCTTTTCCTTTTTTGCTTTCTATTTGATTGGAAATTTTCCTTCTCTTCCTTTTTGCTTCCGAGGGTAAGGATTATGGTGAGTCAGGATTTTGGCTCAAGGTTTGTAGAATGGCTAGACGTGATACATGTCGGGGTTTGGTTTGGCTCAAGGATAAAAGGGATGCCTCACATTATTTCCATGACACAAATGCAAAAATGATGATTTGGAAACTTTATGCAAAACTGGTCATGCATGCATCTATGCGGACACTCAAATGTCAAATTTTTATGGTCATGTGATGCTAGGGCTCAGGATTCATTTCCTCTATTTTAATCAACCCAATGTTTCCAAAATATGTTCTTTTATCAATTTGGGCATTCATCCGAGTCCATTTCGGGCGTCCGGGGAAATTTCACAGCATTCACCCTTCAGGTGTAGACACATTTTCCAAAAATTGGTTATGATCAATGAATTTTTTCAAAGAAAAGTTGGAAATCGTCTCTTTTCAAAAGCATGTCGTTTTTTAGCTAGACAACTTATTTTCTCTTTTTCCACCTTTTTCCTTACTTGCCTTCTTCTTTTTTCTTATTTTCTCTTTTTCCACCTTTTTCCTTACTTGCCCTCTTCTTTCCCTTTTGTTCTCTTTTCCATTTCATTTTCTTTTCTTTTCTATTTTTATTTTTATCATGATTTTTTTTTTGTTTATTTTACATATATACTTTTGGACGATGTTCCTAAACGAAGAACTCTACACGGTTCCAGAATTTCAAACATCATCGATAGTAATGATATATAAATACTAACGCACCAATCTAAACAAAAATGTATGCGCTGTACAAATGACAATCGAAACAACAAAAACAAACATTAGTCTCTCAAGTCAAAACAATAACATAGAATAAAAATGACAAAAGAAATATGAAAGAAAACATGAATCTGGGGATCTCCCAGTCACGTGTCTCCATTCCCTCCCAAGAAGTCAAGCAAATCGGCCATCTCCTCATCCTCGTGGGCTTCTTCTTCATCGCCGGGAGCTTCTGGGGGTGCCTCTCCTGCTTGGGCCTCGGGCCAATCTCCGGGCCATGCTACCTCTGCCCTGAACTGGTCTGGAGTAGGGCATGAAAAAGAAGCGAAGCCCTGGCTCTGCATGCTAAGGCTCATCTGGTACAGACAGTCATGGGTCCGTACATGTGCTCGGTGGTTGGCCGCCTGCTGGCGAACCAAATGCCGTAAATACTGCTCTATGTCAAATGCCCCAGCCTGGCCAGCCTGATGAGGTGGTGGTGGCGCGCCTGCGGCCTGTGGAGCATCACCCTGAGCCTGTCTCTGGGTACAGTACTTCTCAATAAAAGCCCGGGTGATGGGCGGCCGAATCACCTTGGTAGGTACAACGGGGACTCCGAACGACTGGCAGAGTCCTGTGATCAGTGCGGGGAATCCCAGGGCCCTGTTGGACTTATCTGGGTCCAAAGGGTGCCTAGTGGGCGCCATACCTGCAAAAACATATATGGCATCAGCGATCAACTGAGCCACATGGATGCTCATCCGTGTCAGGATGGCGTACACCAGCTGGCACTTAGGCATGGGGAGGTCGGAATTATGATCGGTGGGCAGGATGTTGCTAAGGAGCAACGTCATCCATATCTGGGTCAGGGTGGTCATGTTGGTGCGCATGATTCGCACTCGCCTCCCTGCAGCAGTCCGGGCAAAATCCTGCCCCGGTATACATAGCAGCTGGGCGATGGCCTCCTCATCGAACCCATCAGACCGGTTCCTCCTCTGGCCATACTCGCATTCCTGGCCCTCTTCCAATACCATCGGATATCCCAGGAGCTGGCTGATAGCGTCGGCATCGAACGGGATCCACTGACCCCTAACCCAGGATCTCATGTCACGCACGCCCTCCTCTGTTGGCCAAGCATTGGCATAAAACTCAAGGACTATTTCTGGATCAAACTTGGCCATGGGAGTAATCAGTGGTGCCCACCGCCGGCGCCCTATTTCCTCCTGGAAATCAGTATACTCGTCGTCCCTGAGCTGGACGCGTCGCTCCCGGAGAAACGACCATCCCTTGATGGCTTCGAAGCGCTGCTGGTGTACAACGCTCCTAAAGCGGTGACTGTCGTACTCCGGGGCGGAACTAGTTCCTTCGGCCGCCTTGTCCTTCCTGGACCTCTTTGAGGCAAGCTTCCTCGGGGCCATTCCTGCGAAGGCAAACATTTGGAAAGTTAGTTTTACCAGTGGGACATTACTCTTAAAGCAAAAATGGCATATAACCTCCTCCCATAAATACAAACATCAATGTAAATTTAGAGCAAGCTTATGCGCATATTTCCTTACAAACGTTCTCTTGCACAAGACATTCTATTAACCGAAAAAAAATGCACCCATATACAATCAAGGCAGCTTCGTTACCTAGATTATTTACACGTACTTCCAAGGTGTATTTGTTACTTACATCACACACATCTCCTTGGCTAAATTCACATACATGCATACTCAAAGCATTTTGGGGTACCAAAAATTGCACATGTGCACATCTTGGTATTTCTAATACCTATACATACACAAACTTCATGATGAATCTTGACTATCTACACAATAAGGTGCTACATTTCATGCTCTTTTCAAGTTTTTGCTACCTAAGGCCGCATGCAAATTCAAGTATATTTTCCTTCGCTGGCTAAAATTGTATTCAAATTAAAAGGTATACATTTTTTTGGTAATGTATCTTCTTTACATAGCATGCAACATATTTATGTATATTTTTTATTTTTTATTTTTTTTTTTTGTGAGACATTTTGACTATCAAAAATTATATGTACATACATCCAAGTATTTTGCTATCATACCCAAAGCGTAAATTGCCAAAGGTATTTTGCTACCTATTCTAAACCTACACATTTATGATGAGCAAAATTCCTAACCATCTAGGCATAGGGAAAATATTGTAGCGTGGCCCATAGCTGATTGCTGGCCAAAAAAGGGTAACTTTACCCAATATGCACCTCCTTTTGTGCTCTTTTTGCATAAAATTTCAGTTTCTAGGACTAGGATATATGTGGGGCAATTACTCTAGCCTTTTTCGGGAATGAATACATATTCCAAAAAAATAGAAAATATGCACAAACCAAAATACCCCATGGGTTGTCTCCTTACAAAAGTCACGCGCTAATGCCATTGAGGCATTTCACCGAACACTTGGTGGGCGCGCGTTTAGGCATCAATAGCAAGAGAACGGGGACAATGTGGCATGTCCTATTGTTTCAAAATGCATTATAGGCCTAGGGCCATCTCATACCAACCCCTAATTCAACCTAATCAAGCAAGAAAACAAATCAAAATTGCCCCCTATATTTGAGCCCACTCCCACAATTTAGAGCACCAAAAGGAGATCAAAATACACCAATGAAAAGCTAGAAAGCTTAGGGATGGAATACTTACTTGTTGGTGATGAACAAAAGCGCAAAACGGAATCAAAAAATGCGAAAAAGGATGACCCTAGGGCTGCAAATTCGTCAATCCCGTGGGTATGGCTTTTGAAAGGGGGGAAAAGAAGTTTTTGAATGTAAAAACGCCCCCCCTTTCGTCATTTTTATAATTTGGTGCAGGGGTGGCTCGCCCAGGCGAGCCCAGCTCGCCCAGGCGAGCTAACCTGCACTTTTTTTTTTTTTTTTTTTTTTTGAGGGGAACATTAACCATGTCCCCTCCCTTCTCATGGATTAGCATTTTGCCTAACTTGAACTTACTTAGGTTAGAATTAGGCGTTGATTACTTATTTTATTATTACTCTTTTCCTTTTTAAAACAAACAAATAGTAAAAGAAAGCTGCAAAATACAAAGGATACGGGGCTGCCTTGCAGCGACATTCCCTGCTTGTTTCGCACAGAGAAGGGCAACGATCGGTCGGTCGTGACCCCATCCCCGCTTGCGTTCATCCTTAAGTACCTGCAAGTAATAAACAACCAGGTATGGCCAATCTTGACCGCATCATTACCCTACCTTGATTGGTTTCTGCCGTTCATGTTTTGTCTCCACTCCAGAAGGTAGCCCAAGGTGATCCTGCCCCTGTTTTACCACAACAATATACATGCGTATGCGTATGCGTATGCATGGATGTTTTCAAACGCAGAAAATTTAGGGAAAGTTGGTTCAGGTTCAATTCTAATTAAGCGCTTGGGGGATCCCATGAACTGAGCGGAAGGGCTCAGGTGATCACAAATTAACGCAAGGTGTGAAACTAACGTGAGGACTAAAAGCCTCAAATCCATGTTCATTTCTTTGAAAGATCGTAACAAGAGATACAACGGACCGGAAATCCCTGGGGGGAAATCTGGAAAACGCATAAAGATAGAGAACATGCAGCGACATCCTTAATTGCCCCAGCTTCTAAGCATAATATTGTTTGACGACATCAGAGTTCACGGGTGAAGGTAGCTCTTCGCCATCCATGTTGGTAAGCACCAGGGCTCCTCCGGAAAAAGCCCTCTTCACAACAAAAGGCCCTTCGTAGTTCGGGGCCCATTTCCCTCGATGGTCCTTGACAGCATGGGACATTTTCTTTAGCACAAGGTCTCCCTCATGGAACTTGCGTAAGCGTACTTTCTTGTCGAATGCACTCTTCATTCTTTGCTGGTATAAGCGCCCATGACTCATGGCCGTTAAGTGCTTACCCTCAATGAGGTTGAGCTGATCGTAGCGTGTTTGAGCCCACTCTGATTCCTTTAATCCGGATTCTGCCAAGATCCTTAATGACGGGACTTCTACCTCGAACGGTAACACCACCTCCATCCCATATACCAATGAGAACGGCGTTGCCCCAGTTGACGTTCGCACTGAAGTCCGGTAACCGTGTAACGCGAATGGGAGCATCTCGTGCCAATCCTTGTATGACACGGTCATCTTTTGGATAATCTTTTTGATATTCTTATTGGCTGCTTCCACGGCTCCATTCATCTTTGGCCGGTAGGGTGTGGAATTGTGATGCTGGATTTTAAACTCCTCGCACATTTCCCCCATCATCTTGTTATTCAGGTTGGTGCCGTTGTCCGTGATAATCTTCCTTGGCAAACCATATCGGCAGATGATCTCCTTCTTAATGAACCTGACCACCACATTCCTCGTGACATTGGTATATGAAGCCGCCTCGACCCACTTGGTGAAATAATCTATTGCTACGAGGATGAAGCGATGACCATTCGAGGCCTTGGGCTCAATGGCCCCGATGACATCTATTCCCCACATGGAGAAAGGCCAAGGGGCGGACATGACATTCAGAGGATGCGGTGGGGCATTGACATTATTCGCGAATGCTTGACATTTGTGGCACTTCCTCACATGGACACAACAATCACTTTCCATGGTAAGCCAGTAATAACCTGCTCTTAAGATCTTCCTGGCCATAGCATGCCCGTTGGCGTGCGTTCCAAACGAGCCCTCATGGACTTCCTCGATCATGTGATTTGCCTCCTTGGCATCCACACATCGCAGGAGTGTCATGTCGTGATTTCTCTTATACAGTGTGCCTCCGCTCATGAAGAAACTGGCTGCCAACCTCCTCAATGTCCTTTTATCGTTGTCGGCAATCTCTGGCGGGTATTCTTTGCTTACGACATATCGCTTGATGTCGTAATACCAAGGCTTTCCGTCCCGTTCCTCTTCCACTTGGCAACAATGTGCGGGTTTGCCACGACACTGAAATTCAATGTAGGGTAGGTCCCCGTGCGGTGTTAGCTGGAACATAGAGGCCAACGTAGCAAGTGCATCCGCCATTTGATTTTCCTCGCGGGGAACATGATGGAAGGAGATCTCATCGAAAGTCTTAGCCAATTCCTTGATGTAGGCTTTGTAGGGTATCAGCTTGGGATCTCTAGTTTCCCATTCCCCTCTCAGCTGATGGATTACCAACGCTGAGTCGCCGTACACCTTGAGTAGTTTGACATTGGAGTCAATTGCTGCCTGGACGGCTAGGGCACATGCTTCATATTCGGCCATGTTGTTGGTGCAGTCGAATCCTAGCCTGGCTGTGAAAGGTACACATTGATTGTCCGGAGAGATCAACACTGCCCCAACGCCATGACCTAGAATGTTTGACGCTCCGTCAAACCATACAGTCCATTTGTCCCGATCTTCGTCCAACTTTTCCTCGAACAAGGCCATGATGTCCTCATCCGGGAATTCCGGATGCATGGGCTGGTAGTCGTTAAGAGGCTGTTGAGCCAAATAGTCTGCCAAAGCGCTTCCTTTTATCGCCTTTTGGGTGACGTAGACTATATCAAACTCAGATAGCAAGACTTGCCACCGAGCGATTCGTCCTGTGAGAGCTGGCTTTTCAAAGATGTACTTGACTGGGTCCATTTTGGATATCAACCAGGTAGTATGGCTCAGCATGTACTGCCTTAAGCGATGGGACGCCCATACTAAAGCACAACACGTTCTTTCAAGCAAGGAGTAATTCATCTCACAGGTCGTGAACTTCTTACTTAGGTAGTAAACAGCGCGCTCTTTCTTCCCGGATTCGTCATGTTGCCCCAGCATACACCCCATTGATTCGTCCAAGATTGTCATGTACAAAATGAGAGGCCTTCCTGGTACTGGTGGCATAAGCACGGGAGCACTCATTAAGCACTTTTTGATCCTTCCAAAAGCCTCTTGGCAATCCTCATTCCACCGATCAGTTTGGTTTTTGCGCAAGAGTTTAAACAACGGCTCACAAATGGCGGTGAGCTGCGATATGAATCTGGCAATATAATTCAGGCGCCCCAGGAACCCTCGGACTTGCCTCTCTGTACGGGGTTCCGGCATCTCAAGGATAGCCTTCACTTTTTCGGGGTCTACCTCTATCCCTTTCTGGCTTACAATGAAACCAAGCAATTTCCCTGATTTGACCCCAAAGGTACACTTAGCGGGGTTCAACCTTAATTGATATTTCTTAAGCCTTTCGAACAATTTCCGCAGGTTGACAAGGTGTTCTTCCTCGGATTTAGATTTAGCAATTATGTCGTCCACGTAGACCTCGATCTCTTGATGCATCATATCATGGAACAAAGCTACCATGGCCCGTTGATAAGTTGCCCCGGCATTCTTGAGTCCAAAGGACATCACCTTGTAACAGAACGTTCCCCACAGGGTGACGAAAGTAGTCTTTTCCATATCCTCGGGCGCCATCTTTATCTGATTGTAACCAGAGAAACCGTCCATGAAGGAAAATAAAGCGAAATTGGCCGTGTTATCTACGAGGATATCGATGTGTGGTAAAGGAAAATTGTCCTTGGGACTGGCCCGATTCAGGTCCCGATAATCTACACACATTCGTACTTTCCCATCTTTTTAGGAACTGGTACGATGTGGCCACCCATTCTGGATACGAGCGACGGCCAGAAATCCAGCGTCAAATTGCTTCTTCACTTCTTCTTTTATGTTCAAGGATGTTTCGGGCTTCATCCTCCTTAGTTTCTGTTTTACCGGGGAACACCCGGGATTTAGAGGTAATCGGTGCTGCACAATGTCAGAACTCAAACCGGGCATATCTTGATATGACCAAGCAAAGATGTCTTGGTAGTCTTTTAGCAGGATTATCAATTCTTCACGGATAGGTGCGGTAATGCCTGTACCTATCTTTACTTCCCTCTTTCCACTGCCAATTCCTAAGTCTACTAGCTCTGTTTCTTCTTGATGAGGCCCCATTTCTTGGTCCTCATGGACGACCATTCTTTCTGGTTCCGAAGGAAGTCCCACATCCTCATCTCCTTCATCTTCCGTTTGATTCATCTCTTGCTCGAAGTCGATAGACGGGTCCCAGGTATTAGTACCTTCGGGGGACTCGTCATCGGATCTGCCGTTTCAGAAAAAGAAGTAAACATGCAAATGAATGAGAATGGGTAGAGACCAGGAACAGATGAAGCAAGATCCTTGTATTATAAATTAAAAAACAAAAGACACAAAGCCTTAACAAAAGGAAAAACTCTAAAGCCTAGGCCCAACTATAGAGCTTTTAAAACCGTAAAGGTTTACATTATGCTTGTTGCGTAAATGCCGGGGCGTTCCTCCACTCGCCAATTTCCCAGCTGGAAATCAGGAGGGCATGGTCGTACTAAATCCAAAGTACTCGGAATATCATCTTCGCATATCGCGAACGCTTGACCTTTGTCTCCCGAACCCGCGCTTATAAAGCTTCTACTTATGTGGCAGGGCGGGCTTCCTTCACCTTCTTGTCTCCAACGCGAACTTTTGACCATTGTTCTTCCTTCCCGCGATGCTTCTTTTTCATGTCTGCCTGAGTGGGCTTATAGCCTAAACCATACTTCCCACGATTACCTTGGGTATTTATCAGTCTAGTTATGCCGCCGTTGTTTTTTCCTAAACCCATCCCGGGCTCATAACCGTTCCCCAACATAACTCGGGCCATCATTACCGCTGCACCGGACAGACTAGGCTGCCCAAAGAGGGAGTCCACGGAGGAAATGCTGACCACCTCAAAAGACTGGAAAGCAGTTTCTAACGATTCTTCTGCGGCTTCCACATAAGGCATGGAGGATGGGCAGCTTACCAAGATATCTTCCTCGCCTGACACGATGACCAAGTGCCCCTCTACTACGAATTTCAGCTTTTGGTGGAGCGTAGAAGGCACGACTCCCACTGAGTGGATCCACGGACGCCCCAACAGGCAGCTGTAGGGGGGATAATATCCATTATTTGGAAGGTGACTTGACAGGTGTGAGGGCCTATTTGTACTGGGAGATCGATCTCTCCCCTAACCTCTCGGCGAAGTGCCGTCGGAAGGCACCGAACCACCATTGAACTTGGTTTTAAGTGGGAAACATTGAATGGTAACTTCTCCAAAGTGCTCTTA
>NW_021144522.1:0-11609 GCF_004193775.1 Glycine soja
CCCGACGAAGTCACATAAGGACCCTCAAGATTATGCTCGAAGGGATGTCGAGTTCTATCCCCCGATCCCCGAAGGCCGGCACCAGGCACGTTGCCTCAACCCAACATCGCAGCTCGCCAATAGTTTTGTCCATGGAAGGGCCGCCCCCGGCAACTGAAGAAAGGAGGAAGCTCGATCTCCTTGAGGAAAGATTGAGGGCTGTGGAAGGATTTGGGGACTATCCGTTTGCAGACATGACGGATCTTTGCTTAGTACCCGATGTTGTTATTCCCCCGAAGTTCAAAGTGCCGGACTTTGACAAGTATAAAGGGACGACTTGTCCCAAAAACCATCTCAAAATGTACTGCCGTAAGATGGGCGCCCACTCTAAAGATGAAAAGCTGTTGATACACTTCTTTCAGGATAGCTTGGCCGGAGCTGCGGTAGTGTGGTACACTAATTTGGAAGCTTCCCGTATCCGTACTTGGAAGGATCTGATTACCGCCTTCTAAGGCAGTATCAGTACAATTCTGATATGGCTCCTGACCGTACTCAACTGCAGAATATGTTCAAGAAAGAGGGTGAAACCTTTAAAGAATATGCGCAGCGATGGAGGGATTTGGCGGCACAAGTAGCTCCTCCCATGGTTGAGAGAGAGATGATCACCATGATGGTAGACACTCTGCCAGTGTTCTACTATGAGAAGCTAGTGGGTTACATGCCGTCCAACTTTGCGGATCTGGTGTTTTGCCGGGGAAAGAATCGAGGTTGGATTGAAAGAGGAAAGTTTGATTACGTTTCCTCCACAAACGTGAATGCCAAAAGAATCGGGGCAACAGGGGCAAAAAGGAAGGAAGGAATGCCCATGCCGTCTCTTCAACACCCGCGTGGGTCAAACCCCAGCAAACACCTCATGGTACCCATCAGTACGCGCAACATCAACCCAAGCTTCTCGGCTCATGCTGGAACGCCTCTAGTTCAACACCCGTGCAGCCTAAGGCACCCACCCAGAGGGAAGCTCCCCAAGTTCCAACTCCGAACACGACTCGACCGGCCGGTAATTCCAACACGACAAGGAACTTCCCTCCGAGGCCATTGCCGGAATTCACCCCGCTCCCAATGACGTACGAAGATCTTCTACCATCCCTCATCGCCAATCATTTGGCCGTGGTAACTCCCGGAAGGGTCCTCGAACCCCCTTTCCCGAAGTGGTATGACCCTAACGCAACTTGCAAGTACCATGGGGGTGTCCCGGGGCATTCCGTCGAAAAATGCTTGGCCCTTAAATACAAGGTCCAACATTTAATGGATGCTGGATGGCTGACTTTCCAAGAGGATCGGCCCAATGTGAGAACCAACCCGCTCGCCAATCATGGAGGGGAGCAGTAATGCAGTTGAATCCGATAGGCCGCACAGGTCTAAACCTTTAAGGGATGTGGCAACCCCTAGGAGGTTTATCTTTGAGGCCCTACAAAAGGGAGGTGTGATTCCCCATAGTGGGTGTAAGGAGGATTCCTGTCTGCTACATTCCGGCGAGATGCATGACATGGAGACGTGTTTGGAAGTAGAGGAATTGTTACAGCGATGATAGATCAAGGTCGACTGGAAGTCGCATTGAAGGAAAAGAAGAGCAGCATATATGCATGCAATCTACGGAGGGGAGCGGTGTTGCGAAGCCCAAACCCTTGGTGATATACTTCACTAAAAGCGCAGCTTCGCAAAAGCCCGGACACCCCTTAATGGCCAAACCTGTTCCTTTCCCGTACCAAAATAGTCACGCGGTCCCGTGGAGGTATACACCTCCGGGGAAGAAGGAAGAAGAAGTCACTGACGTCAGCTCGCTGTCAGCTAAAGTAACAAATATCACGGGACTGAGTGGTGTGACCCGTAGTGGTCGTGTGTTCGCACCTCCGGACCTACCAGTTCAACCCGCAGACGTCAAGGGAAAAGGAAAAGTGGTGGAGGAACAAGATGGCGAAGCACCCCACGCTTCGAATAAAGATATTCCAGCAAAGGGGGCCCCCGGAGAAAAAGGATGGTAGAAAGGAGGTGTCGCTAGAGGAAGCCAGCGAATTCCTTCGAATAATTCAGCAGAGCGAATTCAAAGGTTTATCGAACAGCTCAACAAAACCCCGGCTAGGGTCTCGCTGTTGGAGTACTTATGAGCTCCGAGCCTCATCGGGCTCTGCTAGTAAAAGTGCTGAACGAGGCTCACGTGGCCCAAGATAATCTCGTAGAAGGTTTCGGAGGGCTGGTCAACAATATCACTGCCAACAACTATCTTGCCTTCGCCGAAGAAGAAATCCCCGCCGAGGGGAGAGGGCATAATAAGCTTTACACGTATCAGTCAAGTGTATGGACCATATCGTAGCCAAGGTGCTCATCGATAATGGTTCCAGTTTAAACGTGATGCCTAAGAGCACTTTGGAGAATTACCATTCAATGCTTCCCACTTAAAACCAAGTTCAATGGTGGTTCGGGCCTTCGACGGCACTCGCCGAGAGGTTAGGGGAGAGATCGATCTCCCAGTACAAATAGGCCCTCACACCTGTCAAGTCACCTTCCAGATAATGGATATTAACCCCCCCTACAGCTGCCTGTTGGGGCGCCCGTGGATCCACACAGTGGGAGTTGTGCCTTCTACACTCCACCAAAAGCTGAAATTCGTAGTGGAGGGGCACTTGGTCATCGTGTCAGGCGAGGAAGATATCTTGGTAAGCTGCCCATCCTCCATGCCTTATGTGGAAGCCGCAGAAGAATCGTTAGAAACTGCTTTCCAGTCTTTTGAGGTGGTCAGCATTTCCTCCGTGGACTCCCTCTTTGGGCAGCCTTGTCTGTCCGATGCAGCGGTAATGATGGCCCGAGTTATGTTGGGGAACGGTTATGAACCCGGGATGGGTTTAGGAAAAAAACAACGGCGGCATAACTAGCCTGATAAATACCCAAGGAAATCGTGGGAAGTATGGTTTAGGCTATAAGCCCACTCAGGCGGACATGAAAGAAGCATCGCGGGAAGGAAGAACAATGGTCAAAGTTCGCGTTGGAGACAAGAAGGTGAAGGAAGCCCGCCCTGCCACATAAGTAGAAGCTTTATAAGCGCGGGTTCGGGAGACAAAGGTCAAGCGTTCGCGATATGCGAAGATGATATTCCGAGTACTTTGGATTTGGTACGACCATGCCCTCCTGATTTCCAGCTGGGAAATTGGCGAGTGGAGGAACGCCCCGGCATTTACGCAACAAGCATAATGTAAACCTTTACGGTTTTAAAAGCTCTATAGTTGGGCCTAGGCTTTAGAGTTTTTCCTTTGTTAAGGCTTTGTGTCTTTTGTTTTTGAATTTATAATACAAGGATCTTTCTTCATCTGTTCCTGGTCTCTACCCATTCTCATTCATTTGCATGTTTACTTCTTTTTCTGAAACGGCAGATCCGATGACGAGTCCCCCGAAGGTACTAATACCTGGGACCCGTCTATCGACTTCGAGCAAGAAATGAATCAAACGGAAGATGAAGGAAATGAGGATGTGGGACTTCCCCCAGAACTAGAAAGAATGGTCGCCCATGAGGACCAAGAAATGGGGCCTCATCAAGAAGAAACAGAGCTAGTAGACTTAGGAATTGGCAGTGGAAAGAGGGAAGTAAAGATAGGTACAGGTATTACCGCACCTATCCGTGAAGAATTAATAATCCTGCTAAAAGACTACCAAGACATCTTTGCTTGGTCATACCAAGATATGCCCGGTTTGAGTTCTGACATTGTACAGCACCGATTACCTCTAAATCCCGAGTGTTCCCCGGTAAAACAGAAACTGAGGAGGATGAAGCCCGAAACATCCTTGAAGATGAAAGAAGAAGTGAAGAAGCAATTTGACGCTGGATTTCTGGCCGTCGCTCGGTATCCAGAATGGGTTGCCAACATCGTACCAGTTCCTAAAAAAGGATGGGAAAGTACGAATGTGTGTAGATTATCGGGACCTGAATCGGGCCAGTCCCAAGGACAATTTTCCTTTACCGCACATCGATATCCTCGTAGATAACACGGCCAATTTCGCTTTATTTTCCTTCATGGACGGTTTATCTGGTTACAATCAGATAAAGATGGCGCCCGAGGATATGGAAAAGACTACTTTCGTCACCCTGTGGGGAACGTTTTGTTACAAGGTGATGTCCTTTGGGCTCAAGAATGCCGGGGCAACTTATCAACGGGCCATGGTAGCTTTGTTCCATGATATGATGCATCAAGAGATCGAGGTCTACGTGGACGACATAATTGCTAAATCTAAATCCGAGGAAGAACACCTTGTCAACCTGCGGAAATTGTTCGAAAGGCTTAAGAAATATCAATTAAGGTTGAACCCCGCTAAGTGTACCTTTGGGGTCAAATCAGGGAAATTGCTTGGTTTCATTGTAAGCCAGAAAGGGATAGAGGTAGACCCCGAAAAAGTGAAGGCTATCCTTGAGATGCCAGAACCCCGTACAGAGAGGCAAGTCCGAGGTTTCCTGGGACGCTTGAATTATATTGCCAGATTCATATCGCAGCTCACCGCCATTTGTGAGCCGTTGTTTAAACTCTTGTGCAAAAACCAAACTGATCGGTGGAATGAGGATTGCCAAGAGGCTTTTGGAAGGATCAAAAAGTGCCTAATGAATCCTCCCGTGCTTATGCCACCAGTACCTGGAAGGCCTCTCATTTTGTACATGACAATCTTGGACGAGTCAATGGGGTGTATGCTGGGGCAACATGACGAATCCAGGAAGAAAGAGCGCGCTGTTTACTACCTAAGTAAGAAGTTCACGACCTGTGAGATGAATTACTCCTTGCTCGAAAGAACGTGTTGTGCTTTAGTATGGGCATCCCATCGCCTAAGGCAGTACATGCTGAGCCATACTACCTGGTTGATATCCAAAATGGACCCGGTTAAGTACATCTTTGAAAAGCCAGCCCTCACAGGACGAATCGCCCGGTGGCAAGTCTTGCTATCTGAGTTTGATATAGTCTACGTCACCCAAAAGGCGATAAAGGAAGCGCTTTGGCAGATTATTTGGCTCAACAGCCTCTTAACGACTACCAGCCCATGCATCCGGAATTCCCGGATAAGGACATCATGGCCTTGTTCGAGGAAAAGTTGGACGAAGATCGGGACAAATGGACCGTATGGTTTGACGGAGCGTCAAACATTCTAGGTCATGGCGTTGGGGCAGTGTTGGTCTCTCCGGACAATCAATGTGTACCTTTCACAGCCAGGTTAGGATTCGACTGCACCAACAACATGGCCGAATATGAAGCATGTGCCCTAGCCGTCCAGGCAGCAATTGACTCCAATGTCAAACTACTCAAGGTGTACGGCGACTCAGCGTTGGTAATCCATCAGCTGAGAGGGGAATGGGAAACTAGAGATCCCAAGCTGATACCCTACAAAGCCTATATCAAGGAATTGGCTAAGACTTTCGATGAGATCTCTTTCCATCATGTTCCCCGCGAGGAAAATCAAATGGCGGATGCACTTGCTACGTTGGCATCTATGTTCCAGCTAACACCGCACGGGGACCTACCCTACATTGAATTTCAGTGTCGTGGCAAACCCGCACATTGTTGCCAAGTGGAAGAGGAACGGGACGGAAAGCCTTGGTATTACGACGTCAAGCGATATGTCGTAAGCAAAGAATACCCGCCAGAGATTGCCGACAACGATAAAAGGACATTGAGGAGGTTGGCAGCCAGTTTCTTCATGAGCGGAAGCACACTGTATAAGAGAAATCACGACATGACACTCCTGCGGTGTGTGGATGCCAAGGAGGCAAATCACATGATCGAGGAAGTCCATGAGGGCTCGTTTGGAACGCACGCCAACGGGCATGCTATGGCCAGGAAGATCTTAAGAGCAGGTTATTACTGGCTTACCATGGAAAGTGATTGTTGTGTCCATGTGAGGAAGTGCCACAAATGTCAAGCATTCGTAGATAATGTCAATGCCCCACCACATCCTCTGAATGTCATGTCTGCCCCTTGGCCCTTCTCCATGTGGGGAATAGATGTCATCGGGGCCATTGAGCCCAAGGCCTCGAATGGTCATCGCTTCATCCTCGTAGCGATAGATTATTTCACCAAGTGGGTCGAGGCGGCTTCCTACACCAATGTCACGAGGAATGTGGTGGTCAGGTTCATTAAGAAGGAGATCATCTGCCGATATGGTTTGCCAAGGAAGATTATCACGGACAACGGCACCAACCTGAATAACAAGATGATGGGGGAAATGTGCGAGGAGTTTAAAATCCAGCATCACAATTCCACACCCTACCGGCCAAAGATGAATGGAGCCGTGGAAGCAGCCAATAAGAATATCAAAAAGATTATCCAAAAGATGACTGTGTCATACAAGGATTGGCACGAGATGCTCCCATTCACGTTACACGGTTACCGGACTTCAGTGCGAACGTCAACTGGGGCAACGCCGTTCTCATTGGTATATGGGATGGAGGCGGTGTTACCGTTTGAGGTAGAAGTCCCGTCATTAAGGATCTTGGCAGAATCCGGATTAAAGGAATCAGAGTGGGCTCAAACACGCTACGATCAGCTCAACCTCATTGAGGGTAAGCGCTTAACGGCCATGAGTCATGGGCGCTTATACCAGCAAAGAATGAAGAGTGCATTCGACAAGAAAGTACGCTTACGCAAGTTCCATGAGGGAGACCTTGTGCTAAAGAAAATGTCCCATGCTGTCAAGGACCATCGAGGGAAATGGGCCCCGAACTTCGAAGGGCCTTTTGTTGTGAAGAGGGCTTTTTCCGGAGGAGCCCTGGTGCTTACCAACATGGATGGCAAAGAGCTACCTTCACCCGTGAACTCTGATGTCGTCAAACAATATTATGCTTAGAAGCTGGGGCAATTAAGGATGTCGCTGCATGTTCTTTATCTTTATGCGTTTTCTGGATTTCCCCCAGGGATTTCCTGTCTGTTGTATCTCTCGTTACAATCTTTCAAAGAAATGAACATGGATTCAAGGCTTTTAGTCCTCACGTTAGTTTCACACCTTGCGTTAATCTGTGAACGCCTGAGCCCTTCCGCTCAGTTCATGGGATCCCCCAAGCGCTTAATTAGAATTGAACCTGAACCAACTTTCCCTAAATTTTCTGCGTTTGAAAACATTCATGCATACGCATACGCATACGCATGTATATTGTTGTGGTAAAACAGGGGCAGGATCACCTTGGGCTACCTTCTGGAGTAGAGACAAAACATGAACGGCAGAAACCAATCAAGGTAGGGTAATGGCGCGGTCAAGATTGGCCATACCTGGTTGTTTATTACTTGCAGGTACTTAAGGACGAACGCGGGCGGGGATGGGGTCACGACCGACCGATCGTTGCCCTTCTCTGTGCGAAACAAGCAGAGAATGTCGCTGCAAGGCAGCCCCGTATCCTTTGTATTTTGCAGCTTTCTTTTACTATTTGTTTGTTTCAAAAAGAAAAAAAAAATATAATAATAAAATAAGTAATCAACGCCTAATTCTAACCTAAGTAAGTTCAAGTTAGGCAAGATGCTAATCCATGAGAAGGGAGGGGACATGGTTAATGTTCCCCTCAAAAAAAAAAAAAAAAAAAAAAAAAAAAAAAAAGTGCAGGTTAGCTCGCCTGGGCGAGCCACCCCTGCACCAAATTATAAGAATGACGAAAGGGGGGCGTTTTTACATTCAAAAACTTCTTTTCCCCCCCTTTCAAAAGCCATACCCACGGGATTGACGAGTTTGCAGCCCCAGGGTCATCCTTTTTCGCATTTTTTTTTATTCCGTTTTGCGCTTTTGTTCATCACCAACAAGTAAGTGTTCCATCCCTAAGCTTTCTAGCTTTTCATTGATGTATTTTGATCTCCTTTTGGTGCTCTAAATTGTGGGAGTGTGCTCAAATATATGGGGCAATTTTGGTTTGTTTTCTTGCTTGATTAGGTTGAATTAGGGGTTGGTATGGGATGGCCCTAGGCCTATAATGCATTTTGAAACAATGGGACATGCCACATTGTCCCCGTTCTCTTGCTATTGACGCCTAAACGCGCGCCCACCAAGTGTTCGGTGAAATGCCTCAATGGCGTTAGCGCGTGACTTTTGTAAGGAAACAACCCATGGGGTATTTTGGTTTGTGCATATTTTCTATTTTTGGAATATGTATTCATTCCCGAAAAAGGCTAGAGCAGTTGCCCCACATATACCCTAGGCCTAGAAACTAAAATTTTATGCAAAAAGAACACAAAAGGAGGTGCATATTGGGTAAAGTTACCCTTTTTTGGCCAGCAATCAGCTATGGGCCACGCTACAATAATTTCCCTACGCCTAGATGTTTAGGAATTTTGCTCGTCATGAATGTGTAGGTTTAGAATAGGTAGCAAAATACCTTTGGCAATTTACACTTTGGGTATGATAGCAAAATACTTGGATGTATGTGCATATAATTTTTGGTAGTCAAAATGTCTCACAAAAAATATACATAAATATGTTGCATGTTATGTAAAGAAAATACATTACAAAAAAATGTATACCCTTTAATTTGAATACAATTTTAGTCAGCAAAGGAAAATATACTTGAATTTGCATGCGGCTTTAGGTAGCAAAAAAAAAAAAAAAAAAAAAAAAAAAAAAAAAAACTTGAAAAGAGCATGAAATGTAGCACCTTATTGTGTAGATAGTCAAGATTCATCATGAAGTTTGTGTATGTATAGGTATTAGAAATACCAAGATGTGCACATGTGCAATTTTTGGTACCCCAAAATGCTTTGAGTATGCATGTATGTAAATTTAGCCAAGGCGATGTGTGTGATGTAAGTAACAAATACACCTTGGAAGTACGTGTAAATAATCTAGGTAACGAAGCTGCCTTGATTGTATATGGGTGCATTTTTCTTAGTTAATAGAATGTCTTGTGCAAGAGAATGTTCGTAAGGAAATATGCGCATAAGCTTGCTCTAAATTTACATTGATGTTTGTATTTATGGGAGGAGGTTATATGCCATTTTTGCTTTAAGAGTAGTGTCCCACTGGTAAAATTAACTTTCCAAATGTTTGCCTTCGCAGGAATGGCCCCGAGGAAGCTTGCCTCAAAGAGGTCCAGGAAGGACAAGGCGGCCGAAGGAACTAGTTCCGCTCCGGAGTACGACAGTCACCGCTTTAGGAGCGCTGTACACCAGCAGCGCTTCGAAGCCATCAAGGGATGGTCGTTTCTCCGGGAGCGACGCGTCCAGCTCAGGGATGACGAGTATACTGATTTTCAGGAGGAAATAGGGCGTCGGCGATGGGCACCACTGGTTACTCCTATGGCCAAGTTTGATCCAGAAATAGTCCTTGAGTTTTATGCCAATGCTTGGCCAATAGAGGAGGGCGTGCGTGACATGAGATCCTGGGTTAGGGGTCAGTGGATCCCGTTCGATGCCGACGCTATCAGCCAGCTCCTGGGATATCCGATGGTGTTGGAAGAGGGCCAGGAATGCGAGTATGGCCAGAGGAGGAACCGGTCTGATGGGTTCGATGAGGAGGCCATCGCCCAGCTGCTATGTATACCGGGGCAGGATTTTGCCCGGACTGCTGCAGGGAGGCGAGTGCGAATCATGCGCACCAACATGACCACCCTGACCCAGATATGGATGACGTTGCTCCTCAGCAACATCCTGCCCACCGATCATAATTCCGACCTCCCCATGCCTAAGTGCCAGCTGGTGTACGCCATCCTGACACGGATGAGCATCCATGTGGCTCAGTTGATCGCTGATGCCATCTATATTTTTGCAGGTATGGCGCCCACTAGGCACCCTTTGGACCCAGATAAGTCCAACAGGGCCCTGGGATTCCCCGCACTGATCACAGGACTCTGCCTGTCGTTCGGAGTCCCCGTTGCACCTACCAAGGTGATTCGACCGCCCATCACCCGGGCTTTTATTGAGAAGTACTGTACCCAGAGACAGGCTCAGGGTGATGCTCCACAGGCCGCAGGCGCGCCCCCACCACCTCATCAGGCTGGCCAGGCTGGGGCATTTGACATGGAGCAGTATTTACGGCATTTGGTTCGCCAGCAGGCGGCCAACCACCGAGCACATGTACGGACCCATGATTGTCTGTACCAGATGAGCCTTAGCATGCAGAGCCAGGGCTTCGCTTCTTTTTCATGCCCTACTCCAGACCAGTTCAGGGCAGAGGTTGCATGGCCCGGAGATTGGCCCGAGGCCCAAGCAGGAGAGGCACCCCCAGAAGCTCCCGGCGACGGAGAAGAGGCCCACGAGGATGAGGAGATGGCCGATTTGCTTGACTTCTTGGGAGGGAGTGGAGATACGTGACTGGGAGATCCCCAGATTCATGTTTTCTTTCATATTTCTTTTGTCATTTTTATTCTATGTTATTGTTTTGACTTGAGAGACTAATGTTTCTTTTTGTTGTTTCGATTGTCATTTGTACAGCGCATGCATTTTTGTTTAGATTGTTGCGTTAGTATATCATTACTATCGATGATGTTTGAAATTCTGGAACCGTGTAGAGTTCTTCATTTAGGAACATCGTCCAAAAGTATATATGTAAAATAAACAAAAAAAAATCATGATAAAAATAAAAATAGAAAAGAAAAGAAAATGAAATAGAAAGGAAAGCAGATAAGAAAAAAAAAGGGAGAGAAGGCAAGTAAGGAAAAAGGTGGGAAAAGAGAAAATAAGTTGTCTAGCTAAAAACCGACATGCTTTTGAAAAGAGATGATTTCCAACTCTTCTTCAAAAAAAATTCATTGATCATAACCAATTTTGAAGAGAAAAAAACGTGTCTACACCTAAAGGGTGAATGCTGTGAAATTTCCCCGGACGCCCGAATGGACCCGGATGAATGCACAAATTGATAAAAGAACATATTTTGGAAACCATTGGGTTGACTAAAATGGAGGAAATGATCCTGAGCCCTAGCATCACATGACCATAAAAATTTGACACTTGAGTGTCCACATAGGTGCATGCATGACCAGTTTTGCATAAAGTTTCCAAATCATCATTTTTGCATTTGTGTCATGGAAATAATATGGGGCATCCCTTTTATCCTTGAACCAAACCAAACCCTGACATGTATCATGTCTAGCCATTCTACAAGCCTTGAGCCAAAATCCTAACTCACCATAAACCTTGACCCAAGGTGAGAATGTCAATCCTTCCCTTCAGAAGCAAAAAGAAGGAAAGGAAATTTCCAATCAAAGAGAAAGAAAAAAAGAAGAGAGGAAAGGAAATTCCCAATCAAGAGTGGGAGAAAGAAAAAAAGAAAAGAAAGAAAATTCCCAACCAAAGAATGGGAGAAAGTAAAAGAGGAAGGAAAGAAAGTTCCTGATCAAAGAAACTAGAAGAAATGTGCAGAGAGGTCTTTTGACCAGACAATATCTGAACAATACAGAATTGTCACCAAATGAACAAAAAAAAGGGGAAAGGAAACCACGACCTGAAATGGTCTTCTCCCTTGATTACCAACCAAATCCTGTGCGTCGATGACTTGTTCGCCTCGCACCAAAACCAAACAGAAAAAATCAAAAGCCAAAAAACACACAAAAGCCGAAAAACCCACCAAAAGAATCCATTCCCAAGGAAGCCCTATGATCCATGATCACGCATGTAATTTTTGATTTGATA